>NC_092041.1:56046533-56222085 GCF_003086295.3 Arachis hypogaea
TTGCCAAAATCCTTGGGTGACAACATCGCGTGATTGACGCGATCGCGTGGATGACCTGAATGTGAAAATGGCACGGACGCGTGGGGCACGCGTACGCGTGGCAAGGCTTGTGCTTCTAGCACGAGTCCAGCCCAATTCTAGCTCAACTTTCGGCCATACACCCTTCTTACGTCGATTTCAAGGCACGCGTTCACGTGGGAGGCGTTTTTCCCACATGACGCGGACGCGTCAGCGACGCGGTCGCGTGGATAAAATTGTGCCAAAGGCACGCCTCCAGCCACGCTTTCGTGTGACTCTCTGTTCACTTTTTTTTTCTTCCAAACGCACATATGATGCGGAAGCGTCATCGACGCTTACGCGTCGCGTGCGGTTTTTTTTATTTTTTTCTGGAGTATGTAGAATGATAAATGCAATGAATGATACGCAAAAATTCCAGGTTCAATCAAAATTCAAAAATAGACAAAAATTCAAACTGAAGAAGAAACAATCATACCATGGTGGGTTGTCTCCCACCCAGTACTTTTAGTTAAAGTCCTTAAGTTGGACATTTGGCGAGCTTCTTGTTATGGCGGCTTGTGCTTGTATTCATCCAAGAATCTTCACCAGTTTTTGGAATTCCAACAGCCTCCGGGGTCCCAAACTAGGCTCAGAGAGCCATCAAGCAAGCTAAAGCAAGTAACAAGGTGATGACAAGTCATCTTAGCCTAGTTTCACTAGTCTTTTTCTTTGTTTTCATTAGGTTATATGCACTTTCTTGCATTCTAAGTAAGTGATTTGGAATGGAAATGCATAACTTCTTTGAATCAAACAACCACCATATAATTGATGCTAAATCATGAGGTTTAGGCTAAATTTAATTGAGTTTTAATGATTTATAAACCTTGTGAATTTGGTGAGACTTTGATTGGTTGTTTTGATTAATTGTAGGTGAAGAAAAGAAGAAAAGAAGAAAGCGTGGCCTAAGAAGTGTGGCTCAAGGAAGAAAAAGTGTGGCCAAGAAAGGAGGGAGTGTGGCGCAACAAACCATGAAGCTCTCCCCAAGAGCACCAAGCTCACTAAGTGAGCGCTATACTTACTCCCAGGGAACCAAGGCACAATGCTCTGCTCACTTTGTGAGCTGAGCACAATAGGAAGCCAAGAAACAAGGAAAGGAAAAACAATGCTCAGCTCACCAAGTGAGCATTGTCGAAAGCATTGAAGAAATAATTCAAAGAAAACAAGTTGCAAGTGCATGCTCCAAGACTTGAACCCATGACCAAGGGGGATGAGGGAGGCGCTACTCACAAGGAAAAATAAACCAAAAATGGCCAAATGCATTCCCCAAGGTTCGAACTCAACACCTTGAGGAAGCAAGGAGCAAGGCACCACAAGAAAACCAAGGAAAAGCTTCAGCGCATGCTTCCCATGGGTTTCAAACCAAGGACCTTCCCTTGGAAGAGCCAATGCTCAGCTCACTTAGTGAGCAGAGCGCTACTTCATGGGCATCACGCAAGCACATCTTGGCACGGGCCAGGGGAGTGGAGCGCGCAACAAATTTGGCACGGTCCAGCATCACAAGACATGCACCGAGGCACCAATGCTCAGCTCACAAGTTGAGCTGAGCATTCCCCTGATGCATTGCACGTTACAAGGGAATCCACACAAGGCCTCGATGCTCAGCTCAACTTGTGAGCTGAGCATCCTCCTGGAACCACATTCTTCATGGGCTGAAAATTGAATTAAAAATCCAACTTAATTCATTTCTTCACCAAATCAAAAGCCCATCCAAATTCCAAAATTCAAGAATAGAAAGTGTATAAATAGGAGCTAGTTTGATGTAATTAGGACCTGGAGATTTCACTTTGAATTTTTCCTTTTAGCTTTCATTTTGATTTTTGAGTTGTAACTGTTAAATTGAGATCTTGGAGAATTGGGAAGGAGAATTGATCTCTCTTCTTCCTTGTTCTTGCTTGAGCACTCTCTACTTTTTTTACTTTTGATCTTGGGTGAAGAATTGAAGAACTTCTATTTCAATCTCACCTTGAGATCTCCTCTTTAATTTTCTGCATAATTGAATTTTACTTTCTGTTCATTGCTTCTTCTTCTGCTATTTCTGCAATTTGCTTTCCTTTATTTCTTTTGCAATTGTTCTTGTTGGATCAAGGAAGGATTTGAGATCTAGACTTGTTATCTAGTCTCTTCCACTCCTGAGATCTTCAACCACTTTTAATTTGCTGCAAATTAAGCATCGCTCATTTTTCTGTTCTTAAATGTTCAAGGCATTTTACTCTTCTGTTTGAGATCTACTTCACTGCAATTAAATTTTCTCTTTTATGTTTAATGCAATTTACTTGTTCTTGTTTAATTTCTGCAATCCCAACTCCCAATCCCTTTTACAATTCAGGTAATTTACATTTCTTGCACTTTAAGCTTCAGCCATTTACATTTCTTGCAATCTAAGTTTCTGCAATTCCATTTACTTGTTCTTTAAGATTCAGCTTCTTTGTTTCATTTGCTCTTTAATTTACTGCAATTTCCCTTCTCCCTTTACATTCCAAGTAATTTAGCTTCTATTAATGATAAACCACTCAACCAATACTTGATTCGCTTGACTAAATCAACCACTAAACTAAAATTGCTCAATCCTTCAATCCCTGTTGGATCGACCTCACTCATGTGAGTTATATTACTTGATGCGACCCGGTACACTTGCTGGTGAGTTTTGTGTTGGATCGTTTTCCACACATCACAAGGCCCCAAGAGTATTGATTTCTAGATTGAATTTTGGGGTCCCAAACCTTGCTTTTGCACCCGTCTTCTTGTTGAGAAATATTGTTCCATCCGGGTGGTAAGCAGTCTGAATTCTCACTGAAGTAGCCAAACAACTTCCTAGACCCATTCAGCTGAGCTCTATACCAACCTTTGCGTTTAAACTTTTAGCTTCCAACCATAATGAACCTTGCAGGACAATTCTTACCACTGACCATCTTCCTCTTACTCTTAATGCCACAAAGTGCTCTAAGTTGACCATCCGTCTCCAGTAACCCATATTCAAGTGGGATTAGAGAGCTAAGGGATATGAATTTTACCCACTTGAATGTTGTGAAGGATGATGGCAACTTAGGGGGAGGTGTTTCTAATGAACGTGCAAGCTCCACTCCCTTGTGCTCTTCTTCGACATCTTCCACCTCTTTGCAATCTTCTTCAATATCAACCTCTTCCTCTTGGTGAATTTCTTCCAATTCAATCTCTTCTTCATTGTTCACCAAGGGCATGGGATGTTGTGCTTCTTCTTCTTTAGTCTCCATCTCTTGATCAACCTCTTCCAAGTCTTCAACCATGACATGCCTTGGAGGTTGTACACCCTCCTCAACATTAAATTCAAACTCCTTGGAAGGAGGCTTTATGAATGGACTTTCCAATGGAGGTTCAGCCTCTCCTAAGTCTTCAACCACTTCTTCTTCTTCAATAATTCTGGCTTCCTCCACTTGTTCCAGTACAAATTCATGCTCCTTACTGTCCACCAGAGTTTTGAATATCTCCTTCATGCTACGTTCTTCATTAGATTGTCCACGTGAAGCCATGGGGGTTCCTTGAGTGTTCGAACGTCGGGAAGCTAATTGATTTATTGCTTGCTCCAATTGATGAAGGGCTGCATGAAATTGATCTACTATTTTTAGGGAATGATCCCTTGACTCTTGTTCCTCCTTAATGATTACCTTTCCATGACAACTTCCTTCAATTACTCCTTCATCTTCAAGGGTCTCTCTTACCTTCACCTTTAGTGCCTCCTCTAGCTCCTTATGAAGTATGGATTCGCAGAGATGATCATCTCTCTCTTGTTTCATATCAATAGCATCATTGGGATCATCTTGCTCTTGGATTGATGGATGTGGGTGCTCTTCCATGGATGGTGGTGATGGGATGGGTGGATCATTATGTGGTTGAAAAAGAAGTGCACTAGAGCTTGAGGGTTGATTATTGAAGGTATTTGGTGGTCTGATTCGGGCGGCGAGAGCTTGTATAGTAGAGTTTAAATTAGTAAATGCTTTCTCCATGGAGGTTTGGGTGGATAGGAGGGTTCATTTGTTGGGAGAAGGGGTTCATGGTAGGAAGGTGGTTCATCTTGATAATGATAAGGAGATGGTGTATATTGAGGTGGTGGTTCTGTGTATGGTTCATTTGGCTCATAAGGTGGTTGGTATAGTGGGTACGGGTTAGGATCGTATGAGGGTGTTTGGTGGTAAGGGGCTCGTGAGTATGGTGGTCCAAAGCTATGTTAAGGAGGGGGTTCATAGGCGTATGGTGGTGGTTGTTGATAATCAAAAGAATGCTCACCATAGCCATTGCCTTGATATGCATCACAGAATGGTTGTTGATAGTCCATTGGAGGTGGTTGTTGCCATAAGGGTTGATTAAATCCTTGTGGCCCCTCCCATCTTTGATTGTTCCAACCTTGATACCTGTTCTCATTATAATCTCCTCTTCCTGCAACATAGTTGTAACCATACTCATAGCCAAAGGGGTGAGAGTTCATGGTAGTAGAAGAAAATAAAAACAAAAACGAACAAAAAGAAAATATTTTGAAAAAGATATTATTTTTGAAAAAAAGGATAAGATAAGATTTTGAAAAAGATAAGATAAGATAAAAATTTTAAAATAAAAATCTTATTTTTTTTTGAAGAATATTTACAATAACTAATAATAAGGCACACGTTTGCAATTCCCCGGCAACGGCGCCTTTTGGAAGAACTGAAGATTGATGGTTTAGAAGTTATAGTAAACTCTCGTTGTAAGTATAGTTACTAAACCAAGCAATCAACCTTTCTTACAAACGTTTTGGTTGTCACAAGTAACAAACCCTTTTTAAAATTGATAACTGAGTATTCAAACCTCGGGTTGTCTTCTCAAGGAATTGCAGGGAGGTATGTTCTTGGGAGTAATTGGGGTAGAATTGGGGTGGTTCTACATATGGTTCATACGGTTCATAGGGTGGTTGGTATGGAGGATATGGGTTAGGGTCATATGAAGGTGAGTGGAGGAAAGGGGCTTGTGAGTGTGGTGGTTTAAAGTTATGTTGTGAGGATGGTCTTTGTCTGTGATATCTAGGAGGGTGTTGTTGCCTAAAGGGTTTATCAGATCCTCTTGGCTCCGTCCATCTTTGATTGCCTTGACCTTGATGCATATTCCTGTTATAGCTTCCTCTTCCTGCAACATAGTTGTAACCAGACTCATAGCCAAAGGGGTGAGAGTTCATAGTAGTAGAAGAAAATAAAAACAAAAACTAACAAAAAGAAAATATTTTGAAAAAGATATGATTTTTGAAAAAGATTTGAAATTTGATTTTGAAATAAGATAAGATAAATAAAAATTTTAAAATCTGAATTTTTTTTTGAAAAATATTTACAATAACTAATAATAAGGCACACGTTTGCAATTCTCCGGCAACGGCGCCATTTTGAAGAACTGAAGATTGACGGTTTAGAAGTTATAGTAAACTCTCGTTGTAAGTATAGTTACTAAACCAAGCAATCAACCTTTCTTACAAACGTTTTGGTTGTCACAAGTAACAAACCCATTTAAAATTGATAACCGAGTATTCAAACCTCGGGTCGTCTTCTCAAGAAATTGCAGGGAGGTGCGTTCTTATTATTGGTTATGAGTTTTGTAAATTGGGGTTTTGAAAGTGAGGAACAAGTAAATTCAATGACAAATAAAATAAATAATTAACTATAAAATAAACTCTTGGCAAGATATGAAAATTCGGAAGTCCTATCCTAGTTACTCCTATAAGAGTGGAAGTTAATCCCACTTAGTTAACCTTTGCGTAAGCAAGGGAAAGTCAAGTGAACTAATTAGTTAGATTTCCCAAGTCCTAGCCAAATCCTAAGGAAAGACTAGAGTTACTGGAATTCCAGTTAATTAGCCGACATAACAATCAATCATGAATAGTTGATAACTCAAGAGCTTCCAGTTAATCAATTAAAGCCAATAATATAAAAAGCTAAATATGAATCTTAGATCTGAAATACCTCAAATAACATACATTCAAAGCAATAAAATCTAACATGGACAATATTCATAAGCCAATTGGGCAACATAAATCAAATACAAATAAAAGCATTAAAGTATCTCAAAGTAGAAGGGAAGTCAAAATAAAGGAATATTGAACCTGATGTGAAGATGAGATAAATCCCTAATTTCTAAAAATCCTAATCCTAAATCCTAAGAGAGAGGAGAGAGCCTCTTTCTCTAAAAACTACATTTAAAACTAAAATTATGAATTATGAAAGCATGAATATGAATGGATGCATTTCCCCACTTTATAGCCTCTAATCTGTGCTTTCTAGGCCAAAAATTGGGTCAAAAACAAGCCAGAAATCGCTAATTTCGAAATCTGGTATGTACAGGTCGCGGGAAAGTGACGCGGACGCGTCATCCACGCGTTTGTGTGGAATGAGATTCGCAGATGCGACGCAGACATGTCATCCACGCGTTCGTGTCACTTAACTTCGGGGCAGCTATAGCAAATTATATATCATTGCGAAGCCCCGGATGTTAGCTTTCCAACGGAACTAGAACCGCGTCATTTGGACCTTTGTAGCTCGATTTATGATCGTTTTAGTGCGAGAGGGTTAGGCTGACAGCTTTGCAGTTCCTTCAACTTCTTGTATTCCTTCCACTTTTGCATGCTTCCTTTCCATCCTCTAAGCCATTCATACCCTGTAATCTCTGAAATCACTTAACACACATATCAAGGCATCTAATGGTAATAAGAGAGGATTAATATTAGCAAATATAAGGCCAAAGAAGCATGTTTTCAATCATAGCACAAAATCAGGAAAGAGAATGTAAAACCATGCAAATCATATGAATAAGTGTATGAAAGATTGATAAAATCCACTCAATTAAGCACAAGATAAACCATAAAATAGTGGTTTATCACACGCATCAGGTACGCGCACGCGTCACTCCTCGTTGGCTATCTCCTTTAATTCTTGTGCTCCTTCCATTTATGCAAGCTTCCTCTCCATTCTCTAAGGCATTTCTGCCCTATAAAGCCTGAAAACACTTAACGCACGGATCACGGCATCGAATAGTATAAAAGGGAATTAAAACACAGAATTTAAGGGCTTAGAAAGCAAGTTTTCAATTGTAGAACAAAACTAGGAAGGAATTGTAAAACTATGCAAATTATATGAATAAGTGTGCAGAGACCTGATAAAAACCACTCAATTGAGCACAAGATAAACCATAAAATAGTGGTTTATCAATCTCCCCACACTTAAACATTAGCATGTCCTCATGCTAAGCTCAAGGAGACAAAAAGAATGAATAGGGGAAAGTAAGACTCATGAAATGCAACCTATATATGAATGCAACTATATGCTAAGATGTTTCTATCTACTTGGTTGAAAATAAACAAGTTCTCTAAGACAAATATAAACCAGATTTCACTAATTTAAATCGTACAGTAAAGACAAGTAAACTTGTAAGAAGATAGCTCGTGAAAGCAGGGAATATAGAATCAAGTATTGAACCCTCACTGGTAGTGTATATCACTCTAACTCTCTCAAGTGTCTAGGGTTAATTCACTCACATCTTCTCTAGTCATGCTTTCTAAAACTTTGTTGTTTATCTAACCAATCAACAAAAATTTAGTATACCAATGCAAACATCCTAAGGTCTTTTCAAGGTTGTAATGGGGCTAAGGTAAGGGTGAGGATATATGTATGGCCAAGTGAGCTATAATATGAATCTTTGATTACCCTAAACTCTCACCTAACACACACACATACTCTATGTAATTCCAAAATCATGCCTAACTACCCAAAATTCCCACTTTTGCATCACATACTCATGCATCAACTTTTCTTTAATTTTATCACATATGCATTGATCTTTTATTAAACTTAACATTGGGGTAATTTTGTCCCCTTATTCATTTATTTACTTAATTATTTGAATATTTTTTTCTTTTCTTTTCTTTTTTTTTTCATCATGAAAGCAAACATAACACATCAATGCACATGAGTTTTTAATTTTTCTGGTCTCATATGAGTATGCACCCAAATTTCCAATACTTTTGTCACTAAAACACAACACACTTTCATTAACCTAAGTTCCCACAGTTCCCCACACTTAATTGATACATAATTTCTAACTTAAGCTAACCAAAGATTCACTTGGGGTAATTAATTATTTTTCCGCTTAAGGCTAGTAATATGGTAAAATATAGAACAGAAGGGGATTAAAAGGCTCAAGGTGGCTAACAAAGGTGATTGAAAGGGTAGGCTATTTAGGATAAGTGGGCTTATAACAAATGATGGCCTCAATCATATGCAAGCATGTGAATACACTAAACAATGGACATATAGAATGGAACAAAATATAGATTGCAGTCATAGAGAAGAAAACACACAAGAATAAAATATTATGGTTAAATAGTGTAACCATGTAATTAAGCTCAAATCTCACAGGTTGCGCGTTCCTAGCTATAATTCATGTTCCAGAGTACAATCCTCAAACAAGTTTAACACAAATTTGCAATTTAAATTAGTGAAACATTGTAAAGAGGGTCTTGAAGAGAAACTTATTACTTCAACCAAGCAAAACATGTTGGTCATGTAATCTATCCTATCTAACAAAGGAAAAGTCAAATGTTGGTGCTAAGAGAGAGAACTTATCTCCAGAAGTTAAGGATTGACCTCCCCACACTTAAGGCTTGGCACGGTCCTCCGTGCCATCAGTAAGGAGCAAGGAAGGGCTGGAAGTGTCGCCTCCAGTGTCTGGTTCGCCTTGGCTACCTGTGCTACTGGATGAAGTGGAGTCTGGGGTGTCCTTTAGTTCTGGAGGTGGGTGTGTACCAACTATGAGGTCCTTCAAATAGTTGTATCGGCGCTTGTTACGGCGCTCCATTTGCTCTATCTGCCGGTTTTGCTGGTCGAACCTCTCATGGACCTGAAGGAACATCTGATGGGTGGATGGTGCTTGTGGTGTTGATGATGGTGGAGTGGAGGAGGGAGGAGTATCCAAAGATGGACCTGTAGACCGGCTCGGAGAGGGAACTAGCGGCCTAATGTACTTCCCGTTCGGGACATACTGGTTGGCTCTAGGGTCATGACCTTCGTGTCACCTGCTCGATAGGACACACCTACTACAGAGACCAATTCTGAGGCCAAGGTGGGGAAAGGCAGATTACCCGCTATCTATATGTGTCCCATGGCTTGCCGGATGTGTCGGGGCAGGTTGAGGGGTTGCTCTGTCAGGATGCACCAGATGAGGATAGCCATGTCTGTTGTGAAGGTCGACTAGTGAGTGCTTGGAAAGACATAGTGGGACATGATCTGTGCCTACACGCGAGCCTCCAAGGTAAGTGACTGGGCGGAGATGCTCTTGGGTTTTGACCGATGCGTCCCATAGATCCAGGTGCCGCCAGGTTGGGTGATAACTCCAAGAACACTATCCTAGTCGAACTGATTCATCTGGCGCTTGTGGGATGCCTCTTGATATGCATCCCATCCCTCTGGACTAGGTGGAAGGTCCAATGCTCTCTGTATGGCACTCTCGGAGACAAGGACCTGCTGCTGACGAACGAAGACAGTCTGTAGAATAGGCGAGTAGAAGTTTGAGTAGAATTCAACTACCCATGATAAGTTTGCCTCTCGTTGCTGTTTTCTCAAAAATCCCTATTGTCTCCTCTCAATTCGGGGCTCCACAAAATCAACAAAGTGTGTTGGGACAATGAGCAGGTGCTCATTGTTGTAGTTCCTCTCGGCTAGGATGGGGAACATCTGTTTGCAATAACGGTTAGCAAACCATGTGGAGTCTCGGGCGAGAAAGGCTGTCTGTGATTCATCAACCTTAATGATTCTCTTCACCCGCTTTGTTGGTGGCTTTACATTGGTATATGGAAGTGCTTTTGCAAGTGTTCTCTTGGATCCTCTCCTAGCTGGTGTCTTGTCAGTTGCCTTCGCTTTTCCTTTCTTGGTACCCATGCCTAAGGAAGAAGAAAAAGGAAGAGTATGAAATATAGATAACTAAGACCAGAAGGGAGAAAATTCCAGGTGATAATGAATGCCAAAGGAAAGATCAGGTAGGCAATTCAAAATAATAAGATGCAAGAGGGTAAAAACATGCAAGTAACAGGCATAGGAAGCATAACTCAAGCATCAAGTAATAAATGTGCCAGATAAAGGAGCATTTGTAATGATGACAATTGTGAATGATAATCCCAATTACATGTGGAATGCAAGTGTTTTGAAAAAGAGGCATTCAAGTAAAAGAGGAGTAAATCAAAATAGAGTTCAAGATGCCATAGGCTTTTTCACAAACACTTGGTGAGCAAGTTAAAGTAGGAATGAAAATAATATAATCCAAATGTATATGAAAGACAAATTAAAATATCAATTGTCAAATCACTCCTCATAATATCCACAAGCTTTAGTATAGTAAGGTAATACCCAAATAAAATTCCAATACCAACATAAGAATGCAAGAAAAAGAAACCATGGACAATAAAACTAAAAGAAAAAAATAGAAAAGAAAGAAACATAAATTGATGTAATAATGAAAGAGTAAAAGAGAAAGAAGAGAAGAAACCTGATGAAGAAAATGAAGAAGGAAAGAAGAAAGTAATAGATATGAAGAAAGAATATGAAAGAAGAACAAAAGAAGAAAGAAGAAATAGTTAGGATTGAAAAGAATTTGGATTGGAGGGGTGGATGACTTGAAATCAGGCACTGAGGTGTTTTAATTGTGCGTCGCATGCGTCGCATACGCGTATGGCACGCGTACGCGTGGGTCGCACGATTTTCAAGCGATGCATAAGTGTCAGGGATGCCTACACGTGACATGGGTTGTGCAATTGGCGCAAAGGCAGCTCCGCGCACGCACAACTCTCTGTTTGATTGGTGCATGGCGCAAAAATGGCATACGACGCGTGAACGCGTGAACGTCAAGCATGCACACGCATGGATGGTCCTTACTGGAAAACGACGCGTCCCTGATGCGCGATGGGACTTGTGCTACTAGCACAGTTCCAGCCCCACACCATCATAACTCTCTGGCCATACACCCATTTATGCTGATTCGCAGGGTCACATGTACGCGTGAGGGACGCGTATGCGTGGTCTGGGGAAGATGCAAGCGATGCGTACACATGAGGGACGCATACGCGTGGACTTGCTTATGCGCAAGGCACGCCACCAGCACCACTCCTGCCCAACTCTCTGTTCAATTTTTATTTTTCATGCACACACATATGACGCATGCGCGTCAGTGACGCTTGCGCGTCGTGTGCTTTTTTTTATTTGTTATGCAGAATGCAAAATGCAGCATGCAGATGAATATGCAGAAATTATGAATAACTACTGCAAAAATTAAAATAAATAGACTAGGAATGAGAAGAAACGATCATACCATGGCGGCTTGTCTCCCACCTAGCACTTTGCTTTTACGTCCTTAAGTTGGACGATCCATAAGCTTAATCTGCTTTTCTTGGTGGGTCCTCCAAGAGGAAGACCTCTAGCTCTTTAGTTTCCTTCATCTTCTCACCATGATACAACTTTAAGCGATGTCCATTGACCTTAATGAATTTGGAACTTGAAGGATGACTCAGGTGGAAGACTCCGTATGCCTCTACCTTTTCTACCCTGTAGGGGCCTTCCCACCGTGATCTCAACTTGCCTGGCATGAGCCACAGCCTTGAGTTGTAAAGGAGGACTAGCTCCTCAGGTCTGAACTCTCTTATCTTGATATGCCTGTCATGCACAGCCTTCACCTTTTCTTTGTATAGTCTGGAGTTGTCATATGCTTCGAGTCGAAGGGTCTCTAGTTCTGCCAGTTGCAGCTTCCTTTCAGTGCCAGCCTTCTCAAATCCCATGTTGCATTCTCTTACAACCCAGAAAACCTTGTGTTCCACCTCCACTGGGAGGTGACAAGCCTTTCCGTACACTAAGCGGAAGGGGCTCATTCCTATGGGTACGTATGCCATCCGAAAAGCCCAAAGCGTATCAACAAGCCGTGTGCTCCAGTCCTTCCTATGAGGCTTGACTATCTTCTCTAAAATGTACTCTATCTCTCTGTTAGACACCTCTGCTTACCCATTGGTCTGAGGATGGTAAGATGTTGCTACCTTGTGGACAATGCCATGTTTCTTAAGTAGTCCTGTTAATCTCTTGTTACAAAAGTGGGTGCCTTAATCACTCACGATTGCTCGTGGTGATCCAAAGTGACAGATAATATGATTTCTAACAAAGGAGACAACAACATTAGCATCATCAGTACGGGTAGGAATTGATTTCACCCATTTAGAAACATAATCTACAGCTAACAGTATATATAAGAAACTGCTAGAGTTTGGGAACAGACCCATGAAGTTAATGCCCCAAACATAAAAAATTTCACAGAACAGCATAAGCTGTTGGGGCATCTCATCCCTCTTGGATATATTACCAAATCTTTGGCATGGGGAACAAGATTTACAGAAGGCAGTAGCATCTTTAAAAAGAGTGGGCCACCAGAATCTACAGTCTAAAATTTTTCTAGCTATCATTTGAGGGCCAAAATGTCCACCACTCTCAGAGGAGTGGCAGGCCTCTAAAATTGACTGGAATTTTGATTGAGGCACGCACTTTTTAATTATCTGGTCAGCACCATACCTCCATAAATATGGGTCATCCCATATATAATATTTGGACTCGCTTTTCAGCTTGTCCCTTTTATGCTTAGTAAAATTAGGAGGGAATGTATGACTAACTAGATAATTAGCTACAGGGGTATACCATGGAACTACTTCAGATATTGCGTGCAAGCTATCAAATGGAAAAGCATCATTGATAGGAGTGGAGTCACTCTTAATGTGCTCTAGGCGACTCAAGTGGTCCGCCACTAAATTTTGGGAACCACTCCTATCCTTAATTTCTAAATCAAATTCTTGTAGTAATAATATCCAACGTATTAACCTTGGTTTGGACTCTTTTTTAGCTAATAGATATTTTAGAGCTGCATAGCCTGAGTATACTACCACCTTAGTACCAACTAAGTAGGCTCGGAATTTATCCAGAGCAAAAACTATAGCCAGAAGCTCCTTTTCAGCGGTAGTGTAGTTTGACTGAGCAATGTCTAAGGTCTTAGATGCATAGGCAATAATAAAAGGGTCCTTACCATCACGTTGAGCCAGCGCCGATCCTACTGCATAATTGGAGGCGTCACACATTATCTCAAAGGGTTGACTCTAGTCAGGCCCTCTCACAATAGGGGCATGGGTCAAGGCGGTCTTTAGCTTATAAAACGCCTCCTTGCAGTCTGTACTCAACTCGAACTCAACATCCTTCTGCAGCAGTTGGGATAAGGGCAATGCTACCTTACTGAAGTCCTTGACAAAGCGCCGGTAGAAACCTACATGACCAAGAAACGAGCAGACTTTCCTCACAGAAGAGGGGTAAGGTAACCCAGAAATGACATCTACCTTTGCTGGATCAACTGAAATACCAGTATTAGAAACAACATGTCCTAGAATAATACCTTGTTGGACCATAAAATGACATTTTTCAAAATTTAATACAAGGTTTGAACTAACACACCTGTCTAATAATCTAGCTAAACTATCCAAGCAAAGGCTAAAAGAATCACTATACACACTAAAGTCATCCATAAAAACCTCCATACAATTCTCAAGAAAATATGAGAAAATACTCATCATGCATCTCTGGAATGTTGCCGGTGCATTACATAAGCCAAAAGGCATTCTCTTATACGCATACGTTCCAAAGGGACATGTAAAAGTAGTTTTTTTCTAATCCTCAGGAGCTATATAAATCTAAAAATAGCCAATGTAACCATCTAGAAAACAGTAGTGTGATTTACCTGACAGGCAATCAAGCTTCTAATCGATAAAGGGCAGGGGGTAATGATCCTTGCAGGTAGCTTGGTTGAGACGCCTGTAATCAATGCATACCCTCCAGGCATTCTGCACTCTAGTTGCAATAAGCTCTCCATGCTTATTCTTTACTGTTGTGACTCCTGATTTTTTTGGAACCACCTGTACTGGGCTGATCCATTCACTATCCGAGATTGGATAGATGATGTCAGCTTCAAGCAGCTTGGTTACTTCCTTCTTGACCACCTCTAGAATGGTGGGGTTCAGCTGCCTCTGAGGTTGACGGACAGGCCTTGCTTCCTCTTCTAAAAATATATAGTGCTCACAGACTTGAGGGCTGATGCCTACTATATCCGCCAAGCTCCACCCAATGGCCTTCTTATGTCTTTGTAGTACACTAAGCAACTGCTCCTCCTGTTGGGAAGTAAGTTCCCTTGCAATGATAACTGGGAGCTTCTGATTATCCTCAAGGTAAGCATACTTAAGGTGGGGTGGGAGGGGCTTCAACTCCATTTTCTGCTCATGGGGAGGTTCTCGATCATCTGGAGCTATTTGTGGTGGCAAGGCCTCTTCAGTAAGCTCTGGGGGTGTCTCCACACTTGCATCTTGCTCCATGTGCATCTCTTCTACGTCCTCCTGGTGGACTTTAGCCACAGTTTCATCAATAATGTCACATTGGAAGATGGAGTGATCTTCCGGTGGGTGTTTCATAGCTTCATCCAAGTTGAAGCTCACTGTTCTGCCATCTATCTCAAAAGAGTAGGTTCTTGAGAAGGCATCCAGCTTGAACCTTGAAGTCTTTAGAAATGGCCTTCCAAGTAGGATGGATGATGGTCTACCTGATTCATTAGGGGGCATCTCCAAATTGTAGAAGTCAATAGGAAATGTTAGCCCCTTAATGCTCACTAGGACCTCCTCAGCAATTTCAGCCACTGAAATAATGCTCTTATCTGCCAAAACAAAACGTGCTGCCGACCTTTTTAAGGGAGGGAGCCTCAAAGCATCATATGCAAATAATGGCATAATACTCACACACGCGCCTAAATCACACATGCAGTCAGAAAATTGTACACCATTAATAACACAAATAACCATGCATGGACCCAGATCCCCACATTTTTCCGGTAGGGCACCCATTAAAGCAGAAATAGAACTACCTATAGAAATAGTTTCTAATTTATTTATTTTATCTTTATGCATGCACAAATCTTTTAGAAACTTAGCATATTTAGGTACTTGCTGAATGGCATCAAAAAGGAAAATAGTTACCTCAACCTTTTTGAATATTTCTACCATTTTAGGGTCTGGCTCCATCTGCTTTCTGGGCTTCCTAGTAAGGTGTGGAAATGGAATAGGGATGGCACCACCTGTAGTGTCTACGCCTCTTGGTGCTTCATTCCTTGGTGGGATTGCTTCTTCTTCAACTGCTCCTTGTGATGCATCCTCTTCTTCAACGTCCTCCACCTCAACAATGTCTTCAATTGGGATGTCTGCTTGTGAGCTTGGCTCTTCATGACTCCTCTCTGGCAGTGTAGTCCCGGACCTCAAAGTAATGGCATTGATTTTTCCCTTGGGGTTGGGTAAAGGTTGAGAAGGAAGTGTATTTGAGCTGGCAGGCTAATTGTTAGAGGTGGTCGATGATCCAATCTGGGAGACGAGAGCTTGTATAGCAGAGGTTAGACCGGTAAGTGTGCCTCCCATGGTCGTTTGTCTTTGTGCGAGAGATTGAAGCATCTCGTCATAGGAAGAGGAAGGGGGCAATTGTTTTAGAATTGGGGTGGTTTTATGTATGGTTCATATGGTAGTTGGTATGGTGGATAAGGACTAGGGTCATATGGGGGTGTTTGGTGGTAAGGGGCTTGTGAGTATGGTGGTTCAAAATTATGATGTGGAGGGGGTTCATAGACGTATAGTGGTGGTTGTTGATAATCAAAAGAGTGCTCACCATAGCCATCATCTTGGTATGCCTCTTGGAATGGCTCTTGGTCATAGTATGTTGGTGGAGGTTGTTGCCAAGAGGGTTGATCAAATCCTTTTGGCTCCTCCCATCTTTGATTCTCCCATCCTTGATGCATATTCTCATTATAATCTCCTTTTCCTGTAACATAATTGTAACCATTCTTATAGCCAAAGGGGTGAGAATTCAAGGTAGCAAATAAAAACAAAAACTAATAAAAATAAGAAACAAAGTCCTAAAACTAACAAAAACTAGCAAACAAGCAAAAAGCAAATATTTACAATAACAAATAATAAGGCACACGTTTGCAATTCCCCGGCAACGGCGCCAAAAATTAACGTACGGAAAATTACCAATTACGAATTTAATTCAGAAATCAACGTTGCAAGTACAGTTCTCAATCAATAAAAATTCCGTGTATCAATTTAAAAGGGTTGTCACAAAATTTAGAAATAAATACTGGGAGTAGAAATCCCAAGTCGTCTCCCAATGAGTTGCTAAGGGAGTGCAAATTACTGATTTGGGGTTTTCTCAGAAATTTTTGAGAGTTGAGGAACAAAAAATTTAATGATGGTAAATTAAAGCAATGTGAATTAAAAGCGATTTATATATTCAAAGTAAAAGCCTTGACCGGTGGTAGATTAATTGGAAGTTCTATCCTTGTTGGATTTTCCCAAGTGAAATAGCAAGAGGTCGTTGTTTTCACTTAGTTAACCCTTACTAAATAAAGGAAAGTCAAATGATTGAGTTAACTCTTATTCACAAGTCCTAATCCTCTCCCTTGGGAAGGGTTAGCATTAGTGCCTAGAGAGTTAGTCAACAACTTCCAATTTAACTAATCACTTGAGTATTCCAACTCAAGGGTCTCCTTTTAATCAACCCCCAAGTCAAGTTGGGAGTCTACTCCGTTAACATGAGTACAACGTTCACAAACTTATAAGAAGACATGATAAATAGATAAAATAGGAACTGAAAATTAATTAAAGGTAAAAGTAATTCTTTGCATTAATAAATTCCAAAATGCAACATCCTTATCTGAACAGGATTAATGGGAAATTAAAAGAGTAAAGGAATAAGGAAACAAACTAGAATAGCAACTTCAATGGAGGTAGTGACTCTTCTCAATATCCAAAGCAAAAGCATCAAGAGCATCAAAACTAGAAATCTATGAATGTGGGAAAACCTAGATGAAGTAGTAATTTCTCTGTCAGATTCTAATCTAAAACTAAAACTATGCGAATGAGAATGTGTCTTGAGTCTTTACTTGTCCCCTGGCTCTAGTCTGTGTTTTTGGGCCAAAAACTGGGTTCAAACTTGGCCCAAAATCACCCCCAGCATTTTCTGCGATTTCTGCAGGTAGCGCATGTCACGCATACACGTCACGCACACGTACGCGTTGCTGGTCATCCTCACGTGTCACACATACGCGTCAGGCATGCGCACGCGTCAGGTACGCGCACGCATCGCTCCTCGCTAGTTATCTCCTTTAATTCTTGTGGTCCTTCTATTTATGCAAGCTTCCTCTCCATCCTCTAAGCCATTTCTGCCCTATAAAGCCTGAAAACACTTAACGCATAGATCACAGCATCGAATGGTATAAAGGGGAATTAAAACACACAATTTAAGGGCTTAGGAAGCAAGTTTTCAATTGTAGAACAAAACTAGGAAGGAATTGTAAAACTATGCAAATTGTATGAATAATTGTGCAGGGACCTGATAAAAACTACTCAATTGAGCACAAGATAAACCATAAAATAGTGGTTTATCAGCCAGCTATGGTGCACAAGTTGGGCGTTGAACGCCCATACGGAGGGAGGGACTTTGAATTTCCTAGCCTCTCAGGACTAGTAGGTCCCACAGAATCTCCACCTACCCCACCTTCTTCTAACCTATTCTTCCCCATTGTTTATATTTGCTCGAGGACAAGCAAAACTCTTAAGTTTGGTGTTTTCAAAAGCTTTGCTTTTTGACTTCTACCACTCCTAAGTATGGCACCAAAGACTGGTGAAACCTCAAGGAAGAGGAAGGGTAAGGTACTTTCCCCCACATCCCTCACCTCATTTGTCACCTATATAATTCAGCTAGAATTGTCATAGAAAAGGACAAGTCCATCACTAGAAGAAGGATAGAGCATGTTAGAGAGCCAGCTGGTGCACAAATTTTGTGATCATCAACAATGGCGCCAAAAACTTGGTAGCGCTCTCAAACGTGAATCACACTTTGTCACAACTCCGCACAACTAACCAGCAAGTGCACTGGGTCATCCAAGTAATACCTTACGTGAGTAAGGGTCGATCCCACGGAGATTGTTGGTATGAAGCAAGCTATGGTCATCTTGTAAATCTCAGTTAGGCGGATAATAAATGGTTATGGATTTTCAAATAATAATAAATAATAAACGTAAAATAAAGATAAAGTTACTCATGTAATTCAATGGTGGGAATTTCAGATAAGTGCAAGGAGATGCTGTGTCCTTTCTGAATCTCTGTTTTCTTACTGCCTTCCTTCAATCCTTCTTACTCCTTTCCATGGCAAGCTGTATGTAGGGCATCACCGTTGTCAATGGCTACATCCCATCCTCTCAGTGAAAATGGTCCAAATGCTCTGTCACAGCACGGCTAATCATCTGTCGGTTCTCGATCATGTCGGAAAAGAATCCCTTGATTCTTTTGCGTTTGTCATCACGCCCAACAATCGCGAGTTTGAAGCTCATCACAGTCATTCAATCCCGAAATCCTACTCGGAATACCACAGACAAGGTTAGAGTTTTCGGATTCCCATGAATGCTGCCATCAGTTCTAGGTTATACCACGAAGATTCTGATTAAGGAATCCAAGAGATATGCGCCCGGTCTAAAGTAGAACGGAAGTGGTTGTCAGTCATGCGTTCATAGGTGAGAATGATGATGAGTATCATGGATCATCACATTCATCATGTTGAAGTGCAACGAATATCTTAGAATAAGAACAAGCGGAATTGAATATAAAATAGTAGTAATTGCATTGAAACTTGAGGTACAGCAGAGCTCCACACCCTTAATCTATGGTGTGTAGAAACTCCACCGTTGAAAATACATAAGTGATGAAGGTTCAGGCATGGCCGAATGGCCAGCTCCCAAAACGTGATCAATAGTCTCCTAGGATGGATAATAAAATAAAACTGAGACCAAAGATATCTAATACAATAGTAAAAAGTCCTATTTATACTAGACTAGCTACTAGGGTTTACAGAAGTAAGTAATTGATGTAGAAATCCACTTTTGGGGCCCACTTGGTGTGTGCTTGGGCTGAGCTTGATCTTTACACAAGTTGAGGCTTATCTTGGAGTTGAACGCCAAGTTGTAACGTGTTTTTGGCGTTCAACTCTGGTTCGTGACGTGTTTCTGGCGTTTGACTCCAGAATGCAGCATGGAACTGGCGTTGAGCACCAGTTTACGTCATCAAATCTCAAGTAAAGTATGGAATATTATATATTGCTGGAAAGCTCTGGATGTCTACTTTTCAACGCTGTTGAGAGCGCGCCATTTGAAGTTCTGTAGCTCCAGAAAATCCATTTTGAGTGTAGGGAGGTCAGAATCCAACAGCATCAGCAGTCCTTTATCAGCCTTCTTATCAGAGTTTTGCTCAGGTCCCTCAATTTCAGCCAGAAAATACCTAAAATCACAAAAAAACACACAAACTCATAGTAAAGTCCAGAAATGTGATATTTACATAAAAACTAATGAAAACATCCCCAAAAGTAGCTAGATCCTACTAAAAACTACCTAAAAACAATGCGAAAAAGCGTATAAATTATCCGCTCATCACAACACCAAACTTAAATTGTTGCTTGTCCCCAAGCAACTGAAAATAAATTAGGATAAAAAAGAAGAGAATATACTATAAATCCCAAAATATCAATGAATATTAATTCTAATTAGATGAGCGAGACTTGTAGCTTTTTGCCTCTGAACAGTTTTGGCATCTCACTTTTTCCTTTGAAGTTTAGAATGATTGGCATCTATAGGAACTTAGAATTTCAGATAGTGTTATTGATTCTCCTAGTTAAGTTTGTTTATTCTTGAACACAGCTACTTTTATGAGTCTTGGCCGTGGCCCTAAGCATTTTGTTTTCCAATATTACCACCGGATACATAAATGCCACAGACACATAACTGGGTGAACCTTTTCAGATTGTGACTCATCTTTACTAAAGTCCCCAGTTAGAGGTGTCTAGAGCTCTTAAGCACACTCTTTTTGCTTTGGATCACGACTTTAACCACTCAGTCTCAAGCTTTTCACTTGGACCTGCATACCACAAGTACATGGTTAGGGACAACTTGATTTAGCCACTTAGGCCTGGATTTTATTTCCTTGGGCCCTCCTATCCATTGATGCTCAAAGCCTTGGATCCTTTTTACCCTTGCCTTTTGGTTTTAAGGGCTATTGGCTTTTTCTACTTGCTTTTTCTTTTTCTTTCTATTTTTATTTTTTATTTTTATTTTTTATTTATTTTTTATTTTTTTCGCAAGCTTTTGCTTTTTCACTGCTTTTTCTTGCTTCAAGAATCAATTTCATGATTTTTCAGATTGTCAATAACATTCTCTTTGTTCATCATTCTTTTAAGAGCCAACAATTTTAACATTCATAAACAACAAGATCAAAAATATGCACTGTTCAATCATTCATTCAGAAAACAAAAAGTATTGTCACCACATCAATATAATTAAACTAAATTCAAGGATAAATTCGAAAATCATGTACTTCTTGTTCTTTTGAATTAGAAACATTTTTCATTTAAGAGAGGTGAAAGATTTATGGATTTATTCATAGCCTTAAGACATAGTTACTAAATACTAATGATCATGAAGTAGAGACACAAAACATAAACACACATATAACATAAAAACCGAAAAGCAGAGAAAATAAGAACAAGGAATGAGTTCACCTTAGTGAAGGTGGCGCCTTCTTGAAGGACCAATGGTGCTCTTTGAGCTCCTCTATGTTTCTTCCTTGCTTCTGTTGCATGATCCCTAGTGATTTTGGTGCTCCTATCCTTAGTTGCTCCCAATAATTGTGTGGAGGAAAATTTATCCCCTGAGGTATCTCAAAGATCTCTTGATTTGCAGTCAAATGTTCTACCACTGAGCTATAGACCCTTTAGATGAATCTCTCCATCTCCTATGACTCGGGGTGGAAGCTTTTGTCTTCCCTTTCCTCTTTCTAGAGGTTTTCTCTGGCCTTAGGTGCCATCAATGGTTATAGAAAAACAAAAAGCTATGCTTTTACCACACTAAACTTAAAATGTTGCTCGCCCTCGAGCAAAAAAAGAAAGAATGGAAGAAGATATGGAAGAGAGGGAGAGATGTGTATGTTTCGGCCATATGGGTGGGTTTGGGTGGAGAAGAGATGGATGGATGTGAGTGGTGAAGGGGTGATGGGGAAGAGAGATTGAGGTGATTGGTGAAGAAGAGAGAAGGTGAGTTGAGGTGGGTGGAGATCCTGTGGGGTCCACAGATCCTGAGGTGATCCTGTGGGGTCCACAGATCCTGGGGTGTCAAGGATTTACATTCCTGCACCCATTAGGAATGTATAATGCCTTAGCATACAATTCTGGCGTTTAAACGAAGAAGTGATGCTCATTTTGGGCGTTCAACGCCCAATTGCAGCATGTTTCTGGCGTTGAACACCAGTTCCATGCTTCTTCCTGGCATTCAGCGCCAGCTTTCCTCAGGGCATATTCCTGGCGTTCAAACGCCAGGATGTTGCTTGTTTCTGGCATTCAACGCCAGATCCATGCTCTGTTCTGGCGTTGAACGCCAGCCAGATGCTTCTTACTGGCGTTTAAATGCCAGTAAGTCTTTCCTCCAAGGTGTGATTTTTCTTCTACTGTTTTTAATTTTTGTATTTTTTTTGTGACTCCACATGATCATGAACCTAATAAAACATAAAATAACATTAAAATAAAAAAATAAAATTAGATAAATAAAAATTGGGTTGCCTCCCAACAAGCGCTTCTTTAATGTCACTAGCTTGACAATGGCTCTCATGGAGTCTCACAGATGTTTAGAGCATGATGAGGGCCTCCCAACACCAAACTTAGAGTTTGAATGTGGGGGCTTCTCAACACCAAACTTAGAGTTTGGTTGTGGCCTCCCAACACTAAACTTAGAGTTTGATTGTGGGGGCTTTGTTTGACTCTGTATTGAGAGAAGCTTACTGTGCCTCTTTTCCATGTTTATAGAAGAACACCCTTGGGTCTTAAACACAAGGTAGTCCCCATTCAATTGAAGGATTAGCTCTCCTCTGTCAACATCAATCACAGCTCTTGTTGTGGCTAGGAAAGGTCTTCCAAGGATGATGCATTCATCCTCCTCCTTCCTAGTGTCTAAGATTATGAAATCAGCAGGGATGTAAAGGCCTTCAACCTTCACTAACACGTCCTCTACCAATCCATAAGCTTATCTTATTGACTTGTCTGCCATCTCTAATGAGAATGTGGTAGCATGTACCTCAGAGATCCCTAGTTTCTCCATTACAGAGAGTGGCATAAGATTTATGCCTGACCCCAGGTCACACAAGGCCTTCTCAAAGGTCATGGTGCCTATGGTATAGGGTATTAAGAATTTACCAGGATCTTGTTTCTTTTGAGGTACAGTTTGCTGAACCCTTGTATTTAGTTTACTAATGAGCAAGGGAGGTTCATCTTCCCAAGTCTCATTACCAAACAACTTGGCATTCAGCTTCATGATGGCTCCTAGATATTGAGCAACTTGCTCTCCAGTTACATCTTCATCCTCTTCAGAGGAAGAATAGTCTTCAAAGCTTATGAATGGCAGAAGGAGGTTTAATGGGATCTCTATGGTCTCTATATGAGCCTCAGATTCCTTTAGGTCCTCAATAGGGGACTCCTTCTTGCTCAGAGGACATCCCAGGAGGTCTTCCTCACTAGGATTTTCGTCCTTTCCTTCCTCTCTGCATTCGGCCATATTGACTATATCAATGGCCTTGCACTCTCTCTTTGGATTCTCTTTTGTATTGCTTGGGAGAGTACTAGGAGGAGTTTTAGTTACTTTCTTACTCAGCTGGCCCACTTGTGCCTCCAAATTTCTGATGGAGGACCTTGTTTCACTCATGAAACTTAAAGTGGCCTTAGACAGATTAGAGACTATATTTGCTAAATTAGAGGAGCTCTGCTCAGAATTCTCTATCTGTTGCTGAGAAGATGATGGAAAAGGCTTGCTATTGCTAAACCTGTTTCTTCCACCATTATTAAAGCCTTGTTGAGGCTTTTGTTGATCCTTCCATGAGAAATTTGGATGATTTCTCCATGATGAATTATAGGTGTTTCCATAAGTTTCACCCATGTAATTTACCTCTGCCATTGTAGGGTTCTCAGGATCATAAGCTTCTTCTTCAGAAGATGCCTCTTTAGTACTGTTGGATGCATTTTGCCATCCATTCAGACTTTGAGAAATCATGTTGACTTGCTGAGTCAACACTTTGTTCTAAGCCAATATGGCATTCAGAGCATCAATTTCAAGAACTCTCTTCCTTTGAGGCGTCCCATTATTCACAGAATTTCTCTCAAAAGTGTACATGAAGTGGTTATTTGCAGCCATGTCAATAAGTTCTTGAGCTTCTGCAGGCGTTTTCTTTAGGTGAATAGATCTACCTACAGAATGGTCCAATGACATTTTGGAAAACTTAGATAGACCATAATAGAATATATCTAATATGGTCCATTCTGAAAACATGTCAGAAGGACACTTTTTGGTCATCTGCTTGTATCTTTCCCAAGCTTCATAGAGGGATTCACCATCTTTTTGCTTGAAGGTCTGAACATCCACTCTAAGCTTGCTCAGCTTTTGAGGAGGAAAAAATTTATCCAAGAAGGCCGTGACCAGCTTATCCCAGGAGTCCAAGCTATCTTTAGGTTGTGAGTCCAACGATGTTCTAGCTCTGTCTCTTACAGCAAAAGGGAAAAGCATGAGCTTGTAGATTTCAGGATCTACTCCATTCATCTTAACAGTCTCACAAATCTGCAAGAACTCAGTTAAAAACTGGTAAGGATCTTCAGATGGAAGTCCATGAAACTTGCAGTTTTGTTGCATTAAAGCAACTAATTGAGGTTTCAGCTCAATTGTTTGCTCCAATGGCAGGAATTGAGATGCTTCTTCCATCAAACTTGGACGTGGGTTTAGTAAAATCACCAAGCATCCTCCTTGCATTATTGTTGTTGGGTTCGGCTGCCATCTCCTTCTCTTGTTCAAAAATTTCAGAAAGGTTGCCTCTAGATTGTTGTAATTTAGCTTCTCTTAGTTTCTTCTTCAGAGTCCTTTCAGGTTCAGGATCAGCTTCAACAAGAATGCCTTTTTTCTTGTTCCTGCTCATATAAAAGAGAAGAGAAAAAGAAAAGGAAGAGGAATCCTCTATGTCACAGTAAAGAGGATCCTTATTATTAGTAGAAGAAGAAAGGGGATAAGGATTAAGAAGAAAAAATAATCCAAACCAAAGGGTAAGGATAGAGGAAGTGATTGGAGATGAAGAGAGGTGAAGAGAAGTGTTAGTAAATAAATAAATAAATAGAAGAAGATGAGAGAGAGAATTCGAAAATTAATTTTGAAAAGGAGTTAGTGATTTTCGAAAATTAAAGATGAGATAGAATTAAAATTAAAATTTAAAACAATCAATTAATTTAAAAAGAATTTTGAAAAAGGGATGAGATATTTTCGAAAATTAAAGAGGGAGAAGTAGTTAGGTAGTTCTGAAAAAGATAAGAAACAAACAAAAAGTTAATTAGTTAGTTGAAAAAGATATTAAAATCAAATTTGAAAAGATAAGAAGATAAGAGGTTAGATAGGATATTTTAAAATCAAATTTTTGAAAAAGATAAAATTTTGAAAAAGATATGATATAAAAGATATGATAAAAAGATATAAAAAAAATAAAAAAAAAGATATGATTTTTAAGCAAAAGATATTTTGAAAAAGATTAAATTTTTAAAATTAAAACTAATTACTTAACTAACAAGAAACTAAAAGATATGATTCTAGAATTTAAAGATTGAACTTTTCTTAACAAGAAAGTAACAAACTTCAAATTTTTGAATCAATCACATTAATTGTTAGTGTAATTTCGAAAATTTGAAATAAAATTAAGAAAAAGATTTTGAAAATAATTTTAAAATTTTCGAAATTAATAAGATAAAAATGAAAAAGATTTGATTTTTGAAAAAAAATTTTGAAAAGATAGGATTTTTAAAATTGAAAATTTGACTTGACTTATGAGAAACAACTAATTTTAAAAATTTTTGACTAAGTCAACCCAAAATTTCGAATTTTTTGAGAGAAATAAGGAAAAGATATTTTTTTATTTTTGAATTTTTAATGATGAAAGAGAAAAACATAAAAATGACCCAAAACATGAAGATTTTGGATCAAAACACATAATGCATGCAAGAACACTATGAATGTCAAGATGAACACCAAGAACACTTTGAAGATCATGATGAACATCAAGAACATATTTTTGAAAAATTTTTGATGCAAAGAAAATATGCAAGACACCAAACTTAGAAATCTTTAATGCATGGACACTATGAATGCAAAAATGCATATGAAAAACAATAAAAGACACAAAACAAGAAAACATCAAGATCAAACAAGAAGACTTACCAAGAACAACTTGAAGATCATTCATGAATGCATGAATTTTTGAAAAATAATGCATAAATTTTTAAAAGCATGCAATTGACACCAAACTTAAAAATTGACTCAAGACTCAAACAAGAAACACAAAATATTTTTGGTTTTTTTTTCTCTTTTTATGATTTTTTTGTATTTTCTTTTATTATTTTTTTTCGAAAAAAACATATATGAAAAGAAATTAAGAGATTCAAAAATTTTAATAAGAATTCCAGGAATCTTTCAATGTTAGTCTAAAGCTCCAATCCAAGGGTTGGGCATGGCTTAATAGCCATCCAGCTTCAGAAGATATAAATCAGGCATGCAACAGCTGATATTTCATCCAACTCTATATACATACCATTTTATGTTAACAAGTGGAAGCCTCAATCCAATTGAGTTAGACATGGCTTTACAGCCAGCTAAGCTTCAACATGCTTCATAAAACACTAGAATTCATTCTTAAAAATTTTGAACATTTTTCGAAAACAGGTGAGAACATTTTGAAAAATGTTTTGAAAAATTATATATTTTTTTTTGAAAACGTTTGAAAAGAAAATAAAAAGAAAATTACCTAATCTGAGCAACAAGATGAACCTTCAGTTGTCCAAACTCGAACAATCCCCGGCAACGGTGCCAAAAACTTGGTGTTGTTGTCGGATCAGAAAAACATGGCACTGTTCTTACACGTAATTATAATTCAAACAATCCCCGGCAACGGCGCCAAAAACTTGGTGCACGAAAATGTGATCATCAACAATGGCGCCAAAAACTTGGTAGCGCTCTCAAACGTGAATCACACTTTGTCACAACTCCGCACAACTAACCAGCAAGTGCACTGGGTCATCCAAGTAATACCTTATGTGAGTAAGGGTCGATCCCACGGAGATTGTTGGTATGAAGCAAGCTATGGTCATCTTGTAAATCTCAGTTAGGCGGATAATAAATGGTTATGGATTTTTGAATAATAATAAATAATAAATGTAAAATAAAGATAAAGTTACTCATGTAATTCAATGGTGGGAATTTCAGATAAGTGCAAGGAGATGCTGTGTCCTTTCTGAATCTCTACTTTCCTACTGCCTTCCTTCAATCATTCTTACTCCTTTCCATGGAAAGCTGTATGTAGGGCATCACTGTTGTCAATGGCTACATCCCATCCTCTCAGTGAAAATGGTCCAAATGCTCTGTCACAGCACGGCTAATCATCTGTCGGTTCTCGATCATGTCGGAATAGAATCCCTTGATTCTTTTGCGTTTGTCATCACGCCCAACAATCGCGAGTTTGAAGCTTGTCACAGTCATTCAATCCCAGAATCCTTCTCAGAATACCACAGACAAGGTTAGACTTTCCGGATTCCCATGAATACCACCATCAGTTCTAGCTTATATCACGAAGATTCTGATTAAGGAATCCAAGAGATATGCGCCCGGTCTAAAGAAGAACGGAAGTGGTTGTCAATCACGCGTTCATAGGTGAGAATGATGATAAGTGTCATGGATCATCACATTCATCATGTTGAAGTGCAATGAATATCTTAGAATAAGAACAAGCGGAATTGAATAGAAAATAGTAGTAATTGCATTGAAACTTGAGGTACAGCAGAGCTCCACACCCTTAATCTATGGTGTGTAGAAACTCCACCGTTGAAAATATATAAGTGATGAAGGTTCAGGCATGGCCGAATAGCTGATGAGTAGATTTTGGTGGAAAAATGAATTTCTCCCCAAAACACACAAATCTAACCGGCAAGTGCACCGGGTCGCATCAAGTAATAAAAACTCACGGGAGTGAGGTCGATCCCACAGGGATTGATGGATCAAGCAACTTTAGTGGGTGATTAGTTTAGTCAAGCTAACATTTATGTGAATTGTGTGAAATTGTAACCAACAGAAAGTAAAAATTGCAATGAATTTAAATTTGCAAAAAGTAAATGAAACTGAAACTTAAAGAGCAAGAAATGTAAATTGCAAGAATCTTAAATTACAAGAAATTTAAATTGCATGAAATTGTAAAGGGAATTGGGAATTGGATTTGCAGAATTTAAACAAGGAGAAGTTAAATTGCAACAAGCAGAGAAGTAAAAGATGGATTCGATTGATTCGGAACCAAAACAGAAATGTAAATAAACATGAAAAGCAATAAACAGAGAATGTAAAATTGGAATTAAGATCTCAGGACCCAAGAGACTAGATAACCAAGTCTAGATCTCAATACCTTCCTAGATCCAACAAGAGCAATTGCAAAGAAATTTAAGAAATGTCAAGTGCAGAAAGAGTAGATGAAGAAGCAATTAACCGAAAATGAAATTCAATTAAGCAGTGAATAAAACAGAGAGATCTTAGGATGAGATTGAAACAGAATTTCTTCAATTCTCCAACCCAAGATTCAAAAACAAAGACAAGAAACTTAAAGAGAGAGTTTTTGGATCCTAGTGCTCCCTAGTGGAGCCAGCCTCCTTCCAAATATGAAACAGATGCCTATTTATAAGCATCTCTTCAAAAATGAAAATGAAATTCAAAACAAATTACAATTAAAATGAAATTTCTATTCTAACTATCTTGTGCCTCTGAGTGGTGTCAATTGGGCCCTTGCTCTTGATGGAATTTGGTTGATAAAGGCCTTGGTTGATTGCTCTTGGAGTTTGAAGAGGAACCGAATTGAACCGGGTTGAGTTTGCAAAAGTTGGACCAAAAGTTTGAGCCAAAGTTAGGGGTCTAACTTTGGCCCCAACTTTTCATATCAGCTAGCATCATTTTGCTGCTACTCACGTTGGTGCCAACGTTAGGGGTCTAACTTTGACCCTAACGTTGGCCTTGCCTTGTGTGCTTGTGGCGCCAACTTTGTCCTCTTGTCATGTTGCCAATTTTATGCCCAATATAGACTATCATATATGGTTGGAAAGCTCTGAATGTCAGCTTTCTAACCCACTTGGAATCACTTCAATTGGACATCTACAACTCAAGTTATGATCATTTGAAGAGGGCATGGTCGCTGGCTTTGGTGTGCAGCGTTTGGGGTAACGTTTGCCCTCAAACGTTGGCGAAAACGCCAATTCTGGAGGCTCAAACGTTTTGTCCACCCCACACTATTATACATTGTTGGAAAGCCCTGAATGTCTACTTTCATTTGCCGTTGGAAGCGCATCAATTGGAGCTCTACAGCTCGAGTTATACTCCGTTGAAGGTGCAGAGGTCAAGTGGCCTCACTGCAGGTTGCCCACATGTTCATTTATGCACATTGCGGGGCAGTTTTCTCCCTCAATTTTAGTGTCCACCATGCAGTGCCATATATGCTTGGAAAGCTCTTGATTCCTACTTTCCAATGCTTCTTGAATCACCTCATTTGGAGCTCTGTAGCTCAAGTTATTCTTGTTGGAAGTATACCCCTTCAAGCTGTTGTGGTGTGTGGCGCCAACGTTAGCCCAAAAGTTAGGGGGCTAACGTTGGCGCAAACTTTTGCCCAATCCTTTACATCTTCATGTGCCAACGTTAGCCCAAAAGTTAGGGGGCTAACGTTGGCGCAAACGTGAGTAGCCCCTGGGAGTGTTTTTCAGCTTCCAACGTTAGCCTCCAAGTTAGGGGGCTAACTTCAAGGCTAACTTTTCACCCAAAACTTTTTGTCCTCTCTTCCTCCTTGTTTTGAGCCACGCTTTTCTTCCTTTGGGCCACGCTTTTCTTCCTTGATTTGGTCATGGGCCACGCTTTTAGAAGCGTGGCCTAAGCCTCCAAAGTGTGCTCCAACTTTGAAGTGTGCCCAAAATTCCTCTTTTCTTCTTTTTAGCTTATTTTGTGCTCTTTTTGCTTCTTTTTCTTCTTATTTCCTACAAAGTTTATCAATTCAAAAGATCAAAGCAATGTACCATTTAAGCACCAAAGAATGCAATATTTAAGCACTAATCATAAAATTCTTGTATGAAAAAGCATAGAAAAACATGACATGGTGACATGTCATCAATAGCCAGCCCCCAAAACGTGATCAATAGTCTCCTAGGATGGATAATAAAATAAAACTGAGACCAAAGATATCTAATACAATAGTAAAAAGTCCTATTTAAACTAGACTAGCTACTAGGGTTTACAAAAGTAAGTAATTGATGTAGAAATCCACTTCCGGGGCCCACTTGGTGTGTGCTTGGGCTGAGCTTGATCTTTACACGAGATGAGGCTTATCTTGGAGTTGAACGCCAAGTTGTAACGTGTTTTTGGCGTTCAACTCTGGTTCGTGAGGTGTTTCTGGCGTTTGACTCCAGAATGCAGCATGGAATTGGCGTTGAGTGCCAGTTTACGTCGTCAAATCTCAAATAAAGTATGAACTGTTATATATTTCTGGAAAGCTCTGGATGTCTACTTTCCAATGCCGTTGAGAGCGCGCCATTTGAAGTTCTGTAGCTCCGGAAAATTCATTTTGAGTGCAGGGAGGTCAGAATCTAACAGCATCAGCAGTCCTTTGTCAGCCTTCTTATCAGAGTTTTGCTCAGGTCCCTCAATTTAAGCCAGAAAATACTTGAAATCACAGAAAAATACACAAACTCATAGTAAAGTCCAGAAATGTGAATTTTACATAAAAACTAATGAAAACATCCCCAAAAGTAGCTAGATCCTACTAAAAACAATGCCAAAAAGCGTATAAATTATTCGCTCATCACCGGCACATGGACCAAAGCAAGAGAATGTGGAGTCGGCTGATAAACCACTATTTTATGGTTTATCTTGTGCTCATTTGAGTGGATTTTATCAATTCTTCACACACTAATTCATGTAAACTGCATGGTTTTGCAAATCCTTCCATATTTTGTTCCATGATTGAAAACTTGCTTCCTAAGCCTTTAAATGGTTAATTTTTAATTCTCCTTTGTTACCATTCGATGTCGTGATGCCTTTGTCAAGTGTTTTCAGTTTTACGGGGCTTGAATGACTGAAAGGATGAAGAGGAGGCATGTCAAAGTGGAAGGAACACAAGAAATCAAAGAAAGTAGAAGTAAGCATTGACGCGCACGCATGGCTGACGCGTGTGTGCGCAATGGTGCATTTCACAGAGACGCATACGCGTGATTAACGCGTACGCGTGACCTGAGCAGAAGTCCATCGACGCGTACGCGTGATAGAGCGTCACGTGCTGCAGATATCAGAAGTCAATGGGGGCAATTTCTGGGCCAATTTGGACCCAATTTCAAGCCCGAAAACATAGACTAGAGGCAGGGGTGTAGCTGAGACATAGCATTCATTTCATTTTCACTTTAGTTTTAGCTTGAATTCTAGAGAGAGAAACACTACTTCTCCTTATCATTTTTCTTAGTTTTGCTTTGGGATTGGATTTGGGATTAGATTTGGAGAGAGTTGCTACTACCTTTGATTGAAGTCATCATCTCTTTAGTTTGCTTTTCTATCACTCTACTCTTTTGTTTTCCATTTAGTTGCTTCAATTCATGTTTGGATTTTGTTAAGTTGAATTTATTAATACCATGAACTATTTTCATATTAATTCCATTGCTTGTTAATTTCTTTTAATTAATTATCAGTCCCAATTTTGCTTTCATAAATTTATTTTAATTCCATGTCTCCTATTTCTTTCTTCTCCATGTTGTTGAAAATGGCATTCATGTTAATGATTTAAAACTCCTAACTTGGCTTGGGATTTGATTAATTAGAAACCCTTGAGTTGGGATACTCAAGTATTAATATGTAATTGAAATTGCTGGCTAACTCTATTTTCACTAACCCTAGTCCTTCCATAGGAAGTGACTAGGACTGGTGAGTCAGAGTTAGTGCTACCCATTTAACCTTCCTCTGCAACTGCAAGGGGATAACTAAGTGAAAGCAATAACTTTTACTATTATACATGGGAAAACCAACAAGGATAGAAACTCCAATTGATCCTCTCCCAGCCAAGGCCTTTTATTGTAGCTACACAACATCTCTTGTTAATTGCTCCTTGCATTAATTTCCAGTTATTTATTTTTCCATTTTCAAACTTCAAAAATTTCTCAAAAAATTCCTGACCAATAAATTGCACCCTTTTGTCAACTCTTTGGGAAACAACCTGGGAATTCTACTCCCAGTTATTTGATTCTAAATTGTGACATCCTTTTAAAATGATAGTGGAATTTTTGTCGGTTAGGACTGTACTTGCAACATTGCTTTTATTAAAATTTCTTAACCAGCATTTTTCCACCTGTCAATTTTTGGCGCCGTTGCCACGGAGTTGCAACAGTGTGCTAAATTATTGGTTAGTGTAAATATTTTTTATGATTTACATAATTGCATTTTTCTTAATATGTTTTATTACCATGAGCTATATGTTTCTTTCATTGAATGACGCGTTCGCTACTGAATCTGAGCTTAGCCGCATTTGATCTTGAGATTGAAAAGACTATTTCATATATTAGGCGAGCTCGGCGTCGGTTAGCCTCTGAGGGTGGTGAAGGGGTTTCTACCAATTCACTAGTCTTATCTGAGGTTAAGTCTGAAGTGTCATTTGAGGAAGAAACTAGTTCCTCTCCTGTTAATTCTATTGATGCCTCTTCTGTTGATTTGAGTGCAGATACTATGGCAGCTCCTAGGAGAATTACTCTTAAGGAAGCAGGAGCTCCGAATTTTACACTGCAACCATATCAAGCGCATCATCCGAATCTGACTGCTAACTTTGAACTGAAGACTGCTCTGATCAATCTACTGCCTAAGTTCCATGGCTTACCTGCTCAAGAGCCTATCAAGCACCTTAGGGATTTTTAGACTGCTTGCCCAACTACTAGGCGGCATGGTGCTTATGAGACTACCGTCTGGCTATATGCCTTCCTATTTTCTCTGGAGAAAAAGGCCAAGGAGTGGTTCTACACTCAACCAGAAGTTGTTACTAATTAGGACTCGCTCAAAAGGGGTTCCTGGACAAGTTCTTTCTAGCAAAAATTACAGATAGATTGAGGAAGGAGATTTCATGTGTCATTCAAGGTGAATCAGAGACTCTGTACGAGTATTGGGAACGCTTCAGGAATCTCCTAGACTCATGTCCCCACCACAAGATTGACCAGCTGGTGTTGATTAGCTATTTCTATCAAGGCATGAAGCCTCAAGAGAAGACTATATTAGATGCTGCAAGTAATGGCTCTCTGACAAAGTACAAGACGGCAACAGAAGCGTGGCAACTAATCACTGATCTAGTTGAGTCTACCCACAATGCAAGGCAAATGACTAATTATCCCAAGGCTGTTGCAGAAGTTTCTTCTAGTGGTGAGACCGCTGCTCTCACCAAGACTCTAGGAGAGATAACCAATATACTCAAGTAACTCCAGCTAAATCAACAACAACCTCTGCCTCCTCCACAGCAGCAGTGTCAATAATTAGTCTCTCAGAGAGTATGTGGAATATGCTCTTGCTACTCCCACTACATTGATGAATGTCCACAACTCCAAGAGAACAACACCATGGTGGCTACAAATGCTTATTACAACCGTCCGAATCAAGGATATTATCAACATGGCAATAATTATAACCAAGGTGGTAACTACAATCAAGGTTGGCAAGATAACTCCAACCAAGGATGGAGAGATAATTTCAACCAAGGATGGAGGGACAACTACAACCAAGGAAGCAGAGACAACGGTGGAAATCAAAGGTGGAACAATAACTATCAATAGAAGCGGAATCAACAGAATCCTCCATACTGAGCACTTCACCAAAGGAAAGCCCAAGCACCTCAATTCAACCAACCACAAGCCCCTCAAATCACATACCCTCTCCTTCCTCTAACCAAGATGAAACACTCCGTTCTATTCTTCAAGAACAAAATGAGCTTTCAGAATTCACTTACCTCTAGCCTCACTGGTCTTACCTCTACTCTACAAGCTCCCATATCCCGAATGGAACCACCTTCTACTGCCAATAATTAACCTTCAAACTCTAGTGCACTTCCCTCTCAACCTTTACCTAACCCCAAGGGTGGAATCAATGCCATCACCCTGAGGTCCGGCACTACATTGCAAGAAAGGAGTCCAGAGGAGCCAAGCTCAAGAGAATATATTCAAGTTGAGGTTGTTGTTGAGGTAGAAGATGTAGAAGAAGAGCATGAAGTACAAGATGCGGTTGAAGAAGAAGTTGCTCAACCAAAGAATAGAGTATCTAAGGAAGATGATGCTATGAGCGAAGCCATTCCCATTCCTTTCCCACACCTTGCTAGGAGGACTAAGAAGCAAGTGGAGCTAGATCTCAAGATGGTGGAGATTTTCAAAAAGGTTGAGGTAACTATTCACCTTTTTTATGCTATTCGCCAAGTACCTAAATATGCTAAGTTTCTAAAAGATTTATGCATGCATAAGGATAAGATAAATGATTTAGAAACTATTCCTTTGGGTAGCTCTATTTCTGCTTTAACGGGTGCTATACCAGAAAAATGTGGGGATCCCGGTCCATGTATGGTTACTTGCATTGTAGGGGGTGCATAATTTATTGACTGTATGTGTGATGTAGGTGCATGTGTTAGTATTATGCCATTATTTGTATATGATGCCTTGAGGCTCCCAGCCTTGAAAAGGTCAGCAACACGTTTTGTTTTGGCAGATAAGAGCATAATTTCAGTGGTTGGCATTGTGGAAGATGTCCTGGTGAGCATCAAGGGGCTAACATTTCCTATCGACTTCTACATTCTAGAGATGCTCCCTAGTGACTCCGGAAGACCTTCATCCATCTTGCTTGGAAGGCCATTTCTGAAGACTTTGCGGTTCAAGTTGGATGCCTTCTCGGGTACCTATTCTTTTGAGATAGATGGCAGAGCAGTGAGCTTTAACTTTGATGAAGCTATGAAGCATCCATCGAAAAGACCACTCCATCTTCCAGTGTGATATTATTGATGAGATTGTAGCTGAAGTTCACCAAGAGGCAGTATAAGAAGAAACCATGCAGCAAGGTGCAAGTGTGGGGAAACCCTCTGAGTATACTGAAGACGCCTTGCTACCCTCAGTGGTTCTGGATGATCAAGTGCCAAGCCATGAGCTAAAAACGGAGTTGAAGCCCCTTCCACCCCACCTCAAGTATGCCTATCTTGAGTACAATCAAAAGCTCCCAGTTATTATTGTAAAGGAACTCACTTCCGAATAAGAGGAGCAACTGCTTAGTGTGTTGAGAAGACATAAGAAAGCTATTGGCTGGAGTTTGGCGGACATAGTAGGTATAAGCCCTTAGGTTTGTGAGCATTGCATATTTCTAGAGGAGGGAGCAAGGCCTATTTGTCAACCTCAAAGGCGGTTGAACCCCACCATTTTAGAAGTTGTGAAAAAGGAAGTGACCAAACTGCTTGAAGCTGACATCATCTATCCGATCTCAGATAGTGAATGGGTTAGCCCAGTATAGGTGGTTCCAAAGAAGTCTGGCGTCACCACAGTAAAGAATGAGCATGGGGAACTCATAGCTACAAGAGTGCAAAATTCCTGGAGTGTGTGCATTGACTACATGCGTCTAAACCAAGCCACTCGCAAGGATCACTACCCATTGCCTTTCATCGATCAAATGCTTGATCACCTGTCAGGTAAATCACACTACTGTTTTTTAGATTATTATACTGGTTATTTTCAAATACATACTGCTCCAGAAGATCAGGAGAAAACTACTTTTACATGTCCCTTTGGAATGTATGCATATAAGAGAATGCCTTTTGGCTTATGTAATGCACCAGCTACATTTTAAAGATGGATGATGAGTATTTTTTCAGATTTTCTTGAGAATTGTATGGAAGTTTTTATGGATGACTTTAGTGTCTATGGTGATTCATTTGACCTTTGCTTGGATAGTTTAGCTAGAGTATTAGAAAGGTGTACTAGTTCAAACCTTGTACTTAATTTTGAAAAATGTCATTTTATGGTAAAACAAGATATTGTTCTAGGCCATGTTGTTTCTAATACTGGTATATCTGTTGAATCTGCAACGGTAGATGTTATTTCTGGGTTACCTTACCCCTCCTCTGTGAGGGAAGTCTGTTCGTTTCTTGGTCATGCAGGTTTCTACCAGCGTTTTATCAAGGACTTCAGTAAGGTAGCAATGCCTTTATCTCGTCTGTTGTAGAAGGACGTAGAGTTCGAGTTGAATGAAGATTGCATGGAGGCATTTGACAAGCTGAAGATTTCCTTGACCCAAGATCCTATTGTGAGAAGGCCTGACTGGAGTAGGCCATTTGAGATCATGAGCGACGCATCAAACTATGTAGTAGGAGCAGCGCTGGCTCAGCGCGAAGGTAAGGACCCATATATTATTACTTATGCTTCTAAAACTCTAGATGGTGCCCAGTCTAATTATACTACCACTGAAAAAGAGCTGTTAGCTATTGTTTTTACTTTGGATAAATTTCGCTTATTTACTTGGAACTAAGGTGGTAGTATATTCAGACCATGCAGTCTTGAAATATTTGTTAGCTAAGAAAGAGTAAGGTTAATCCATTAGATATTGCTGTTGCAAGAATTTGACTTAGAAATCAAAGATAGGAGTGGTTCCCAAAATTTAGTGGCGGACCACTTGAGTCACCTTGAACATATTAAAAGTGACTCCACTCCTATCAATGATGCATTTTCACCTGATAGCTTGCAAGCAATATCTGAGGTGGTTCTTTGGTATGCACCTGTTGCTAATTATTTGGTTAGTCGTACCTTTCCTCCTAATTTTACTAAGCATCAAAAGGACAAGCTTAAAAGCGAGTCCAAGTATTATATATGGGATGACCTATATTTGTGGAGATGTGGTGCTGACCAAATAATTAGAAGGTGTGTGCCACAATCCAAATTCCAGTCAATTTTGGAGGCCTGCCACTCTTCTAAGAGTGGTGGACACTTTAGTCCTCAAAGAACTGCTAGAAAAATTTTAGACTGTGGATTTTTGTGGCCCACCCTTTTTAAGAATGCTAGTATTTTATGTGACTCTTGCCTCTAATGCCAAAGGTTTGGAAATATATCTAAGAGGGATGAGATGCCCCCAACAACTTATGTTGTTTTGTGAGATTTTTTATGTTTGGGGTATTGACTTTATGGGTCCGTTTCTAAATTCTAATGGTTTCTTATACATTTTGTTAGCTGTTAATTATGTTTCTAAATAGGTGGAAGCAATTCCTACCCGTACTGATAATGCTAATGTTGTCGTTTCTTTTGTTAGGAATAATATAATTTTTTGCTTTGGATCACCACGAGCAATCGTGAGTGATCAAGGCTCTCATTTCTGTAACAGGAGAATGACAGGACTACTGAAGAAACAAGGCATCATTCACAAGGTAGCGACAAGAAGATCGTAAAGGAAATTGGGGGGAGCAGGGATTGAAAGGAAATTGCAGCTGCAGGAATTAGAGTGCCTTCGACTAGAAGCGTATGAGAACTCACGGCTCTACAAGGAAAAGGTGAAGGTAGTGCATAACAAGAATATCAAGAGAAGAGAGTTTAGAGTTGGGGATTTAGTCCTCCTCTATAACTCAAGGCTGAGACTCATGCCAGGCAAGTTGAGATCAAGGTGGGAAGGATCCTATAGGGTGAAAAAGGCTGAGCCATATGGAGTCTTACACCTGAGTCACCCTTCAAGCCCCACCTTCTTCAAAGTCAATGGCCACCGGTTGAAGTTGTATCATGGTGAGAAGATGAAGAACAAAAAAGAGCTGGAGATCTTCCTCCTGAAGGATCCAGCACAAGAAGAGGACTAAGCTTATGGACCGTCCAACTTAAGGACGTTAGAGAAAAGTGTTAGGTGGGAGGCAACCAACCAAGGTATGATCTTCCCTTTTTTTATCAGTTTCATTTCATTCATATTAGTGTTAATTTCCAGTTCTGCATGTTTATGCTATTTTTTATATAAAAAAGGCCTTCGACGTGTAAGCATCTATGACGCGCACGCGTCGGATGGAGGTTCAATTTTTAAGAAAAATGAACAGAAAGTTAGGCTGGAAGCGTGCAGGAGGGGTGCTTGGCGCACAAGCTACCCACGCGTATGTGTCGCCAGCAATTTTGCCAATCCACGCGTAGACGTCAACGACGCGTTCGCGTGGTATGAAAATCGGCGTAAAATGGTGTTTTGAACAGAGAGATGCGTCGCCATGGTGCTGGAATCGTGCGTCTGGCACGACCAATGGTCACGCGTAAGCGTGGCCAACGCTTACCTGTCGCCTGAATTCTTATTAACCCATGCGTGTGCGTCAGTGACACGTATGCGTGGTGTGCAAAATTGGTGCATATGAGATTTAAACGGAGAGTTGGGCGGGAGTCATGATGGAATCATGCGTCTGGCACGGACAGTGGTCACGCTTACGTGTCACCGAGATTATTGCCCACCCACGCGTACGCGTGGGCAACGCGTGAGCGTCATATGCACCGCGACACTTAACTCAGCGCGCTGCCCTGTTCTGTTTTCTTTCACTCTTTTTTTTCTTTTTCAAATCCTAATTCTCCTTTCTTCTTCTTCCTACTTTCTTCTTCATTCTTCTTCTTCTCTCTTTCTTACTTTCTTCTTCTCCCCTTCTTACTCCTCCTCTCTCATTCTTACTCTCAATTACCTCCCTATTTTCATCTTCGTCTTAAGGTTCTTTTTCTTTCTCTCTTCTACTCCCTATTTTTGCATTCTTATATTGGTGTTGGAGCTTTATTTGGGTGATTATTTTGCTATATTTTAGCTTGTGGATATTATGAAGAGTGCTTTGACAATTGACATTTTATTTTGGGTCTCATATATGCTTGGATTAATTACCTTACCTTCTATTTTTAAATTGCACAACAAGTGTTTGTGAAAAGCATAATAATGAGCATTGTGATTTCTCTTCTATTTTATTCTTACACTTTAATGCCTCTTTTCACAACCCTTGGAATCCATGTGTATTGAGTATATTAGTCATTAATTGTCATCATAAAAGTGCTCATTATTATGCTACATGTGATAGTTATTGTTGATATTGATGCTTGAGCTATGCTTCTCATGCTTGTTACTTGCTTGCCTTTATCCCTCTTGCATCTAGTTGTTATGATATACCTTCATGATTTTACTTGATATCTTACTTGCATGTTGTAGCTACCATGTATTTAAGATATTATCCTTTTTTTCTTGGAATTCACTATCACTTGGACTTTCCTCATTCCGGGTTTTAGCTATATATACTTGACATCTCTTTTCTTTCTTCCTTCCTCAGGATGGCCACCAAGAAGGAAAAAGAGAAGGCTTTTGACAAGACACCGGCGAAGAGAGGAACTAAATGAGCACCGGCTAAGGCACAATCATCCACAATAGTCAAGCCACCTACTAAGCGGGTGAAGAGGACTATCCGAGTGGATGAAGCGAAGAAGGCATTTCCTGCATGGGATTAAACACGGTTCACCAACCATTACTGTGAGCGGATGTTCCCCGTCTTAACAGAGAGAAACTACAATAACGAGCACCTCCTCATCCTTCCGACGCATTTAGTTGACTTTGTGGAGCCTCGCATCGAAAGGAGACAGTGGGATTCTTAAGAAGGCAACCGCGAGAAGCCAATCTATCTTGAGTAGTTGAGTTCTACTCCAACTATCATTCGCCTACCTTGCAGTCTGTCTATGTTCGCCAAAAGCAGGTCCCTATCTCCGAATGTACCATTCAGAGAGTATTGGATCTTTCACCTAGCCCAGAGGGGTTTGATGTATATCAAGTGGCCCAGCTTGACCGCCAGACATACCAGTTTGACTGGGATAGCGTCGTTGGGGTCATAGCCCAACCTGACAACAACTAGATCTATGGACAACACCGGACTTGACCCAAGGGCATTTTCGCCCGAGCATTCACCTTCGAGGCTCGCGTGTGGGCACAGATTAGTCCCACTACATCTTTTCGAGCACTCACGAGTCTACCTTCACTGTTGACATGGCCGTTCTCATCTGGTGTATTCTCACAAAGCAACCACTCAACTTGTTCCGACTCATTCGGTAGGCCATGGGACACGTACCGATAACGGACAACCTACCCTTTCCCGCATTGGTTACAGATTTGGTCTCTGCGGCGAGAGTCTCCTATCTGGCTGGGGATACGAAGGCCATGATTCCTTCAGCTGATCAGTATATCCCGAATGGAAAGTATATCCGACCTCTAGTACCTTCCGCGAGCCGGACTGAGGGCTCATCCTTCGATGCCCCTTCTCCTTCCACTCTACACCACAGGCACCTACCACCAATCAGTTGCTACTTCAGATCCTTGAGAGGTTGGATTGACAAGACCGGCGGGTTGAGCAAATAGAGCGCCGTAACAAGTGCCGATACAACTACTTGAAGGAGCTCCTTGTTAGTACTCACCCACCACCGGAAGAGAAAGATACCCCAGACTCCACTTCACATGACAGCATGGCGAGCCATGACGAGTCAGACAGTGGAAGTGATGCTCCCAACCCTACTTTTTTCATCACTGATGGCACGGAGGACCGTGCCAAGTCTTAAGTGTGGGGAGGTTGGTCGGTAACTGACTTCCTAAGGTAACATCTCTTTCTCTCAACACCAATATGTTCTTTTTATTTTTTTCTTTTGTTGGATAGAATAACTTGCATGACTAGTAGTAGTTGTTTTCATTTAGGTACTACTTGGTTGAGTGATAAATTCTTTTTCAAGACACTATTCTTTAGCATTTGACTAATTTAAATAAAAAATTTTTTTAAACTTGTTTGAATATTTTTAATTTGGAACATGATTTTAGATCTCAAACACATAAAACCAGTGAGATTTTGAACCTACTTGATTGGTTGCTTTTTATCAACCAATATTTTATTTTGGTGTGTGTTGTTCTCTCTAAAATTGTGATCTATATCTTGCTTGATTCTATATTTTCATGGTTTAATGTATGCATACACTTATATGATTGAGGCCTTGTTTCACTATAGCTCACATATCCATATGGCCTTACCATATCGTTACCCTTGCAACCCCATATTGAGCCTATATTACCCCTTTTGTTCTTTTTTATAGCACATCATTAACTCTAGGCGTAAAACAATAATTGTCCCTAATCTGAATCCTTGATTAGGTTAGACTAGTGAGGTGCACATGAATTAAGTGTGGGAAAATTGAATTGAGGGAATACATGTTTAGGAGATGGGATACTTTATATGCTTATATGAAAATGTAAAAACAATTTGAGCACTTGTTCATGCAACATAAATCGTATGCATAAATTCACTGAAAAAAAAAAGGGAAAAGAGAAATAAAATAAAATAAAATAAAATAATGAGAAATAAGAAAAAGAAAAGAAAAGAAAAACAGCAAATAAATAAAAAGGGGCAAAATGCCCCAATGCAAATAAGTGAACTAATGCATATGACTTGTACTTATAAGATATCAAGGTGCATGAATTTGTGGAAAAAAATAGTTAATGGATGGCTAGGTTTTGCATTGTAATGAATTGGAATGCCTTAGGTTAGGTGAGAAGTTTAGGTTGATCAAGGATTTGGATTCTAGTCCACTTAACCAAATACACTCCTACCTTGACCCTAACCCCATTAGAACCCTTGAAAAGACCTTTTGATATGTGTATTTGTGCATTAAATTGTGTTGATTGGTAGAAGAAAAGCAAGCCTTAGAGGGCAAGATTAGTAGAGAACCGATAGACTCAACCCTCAAACACTAGAGTGCTTAGAGTGTATACAGTTCCAGTGAGGGTTCGATGCTCGATTCTATGTTCCAGGCTTTCATAAGCTCTCTTCTTGCAAGTATAGTTGTATCTTATTACGTGATTTAAATTAGTGGAATCTATTTATGTTTGTCTTTGAATGTTTGTTTACTTTTAACCAAGTAGGTAGAAGCATTTTAGCATGTAGTTGCATTTATATAAGATAAGTTGCATTGCATAGGTCTCACCTTTGTCTTCCGTCACTCTTTTGGTTTTCTTGAGCTTAGCATGAGGACATGCTAATGTTTAAGTGTGGGGAGATTGATAAACCACTATTTTATGGTTTATCTTGTGCTCATTTGAGTGAATTTATCAATTCTTCACACACTTATTCATGTAAACTGCATGGTTTTACAAATCCTTCCATATTTTGTTCCATGATTGAAAACTTGCTTCCTAAAATAGCAAGATGCAATAAAAAGAAAAAAAAATTTGCATGCAAAAAAAAAAGCAAGCAATAGAAAAAGCCAATAGCTCTTTAAACTAAAAGGCAAGAGCAAAAAGCCAATAACCCTTTAAACCAAAAGGCAAGGGTAAAAGGATCCAAGGCTTTGAGCATCAATAGTTAAGAGGGCCTAAAAGGAGTAAAATCTTGGCCTAAGCACTTCAAATGAACAGTGTTCCTAACTATATGCTTGTGGTGTGAAGGTGTCAAGTGAAAAGCTTGACACTGAGCAGTTAAAGTCGTGATCCAAAGCAAAGAGTGTGCTTAAGAACTCTGGACACCTCTATCTAGGGATTCTAGCAAAGTTGAATCACAATCCGAAAGGGTTTACCCAATTAAGTGTCTGTGGCATTTATGTAGCAAAGCTGAATCACAATCTGAAAGGGTTCAACCAGTTAAGTGTCTGTGGCATTTATGTATCTGGTGGTAATACTGGAAAACAAAGTGCTTAGGGCCACGAACAAGACTCTAAAAAGCTGTGTTCAAGAATAAAAAAGAACTAAACAAGGAGAGTAAATAATATCATCTAGATTCTAAGTTCCTAAGGAGACCAACACTTCTGAGTTTCAATGGATAGTGAGATGCCAAAACTGTTCAGAAGCAAAAAGCTACTAAGTCCCGCTCATTTAATTGAAACTGAGCTTCATTGAAAACTCAGAGATTTATTGTATCTTACTCTTTTTTCTATCCTACTTTGTTTTTAGTTGCTTGGGGACAAGCAAAAGTTTAAGTTTGGTGTTCTGATGAGCGGATATTTTATACAATTTTTGCCATCATTTTCATATAATTTTTAGTATGTTTTGTTTAAGTTTTATTAAATTTTCATAGGTTTTAGTGCAAAATTCACATTTTTGGATTTTGCTTTGAGTTTGTGTGGCTTTATGCAATTTCAGGTATTTTTTGGATGAAATTGAAGAGCTGGAGCAAAAGTCTGATTCAAGATAGAAAAAGCACTACAGATGCTGTCCGGATCTGACCTCCTTGCATTCTAAAGAGCTTTTCTGGAGCTACAGAAGTTCCAATAGAGCGTTCTCAATGTCTTTGGAAAGCTAACATCCAGAGCTTTCCAGCAATGTATAATAGTCCATACTTTGCTTCAGAATTGAAGGCCCAAAACTAGCATTCAATGCCAGCCTCCTGCCCTATTCTGGCGTCCAACGCCAGAAGGAGAAGAGACTAGCGTCCAATGCTGATAAACCCCATTTGTAGGGTTTATCTTGTGCTTTATTTAAGGGATTTTATGACCTTTTACCCACATTTATTCAATGAAATAGCATGGTTTTATAACTTCTCCTTTAATTGTGCTTAAGAGTGAAAACATGCTTTTTAGGACTTAAAATAGCTAAATCTAATTCTCCTTGATTCCATTAGATGCCTTGATATGTTTGTTAAGTGATTTAAGGTTTAGGAGGCAAAGATTGGATCAAGGGAATGAAGAAAGAAACATGAAAAGTTGGAGAACTCATGAAGAAATGAAAGAACCGGAAAGCTGTCAAGCCGACCTCTTCGCACTTAAACGACCATAACTTGAGCTACAGAGGTCCAAATGATGCGGTTTCAGTTGGGTTAGAAAGCTAACATCCGGGGCTTCAAAACAATATAAGATTTGTCATAGTTGCTACACGTATGGTGGTGCGCACGCGCATAGTACATGCACGCGTCATTGCTGCCACCTGGTTCACTTAAAGCAAAACGTGGCCAGCGAATTCTAAAGCCTTGTGGGCCCAATCCAACTCATTTCTGATGCTATTTAACCCAAGGAATAAAAAGGGAAACAGATGTTAGTTACCATTAGTTCATTCACACTCATTAGGATTAGTTTTAGAAGTAGTTTCTAGAGAGAGAAGCTCTCACTTCTCTCTAGGATTAGGATTAGGATTAGGTTTAGTTCTTAGATCTAGATTTTAATTCATCGTCTTCTACTTCTATCTTCTCAATTCCTTGTTGTTACATTCATTCTTCTTCCATTCTTTTATTGCAATTTCCTTTATGTTGTTCTTACACTTTGTTGTAGATCTACTATTGTTCCTTCCATTTTCTTTCAATTCAATAAGAGGTAATTCATAATAATTGTTCTTCTTTGCTTTTCTATTGTTGATCTCTTGCCTTTGTAGTTAGATCTCTCTTTAATTCTTGCAATTTATGTTGTTTATTTTTATTGCCTTTTATGTGTTTGTTGAAATGCCTCTTCTAGATATAGTATAGATTTTGTTCCTCTTGGCCTAGGTAGAGTAATTAGTGACACTTGAGTTATCTAATTCCTTTGTTGATTGGTAATTAGAGAGATTGCTAATTGGTTTGGAGTGCACTAAAGCTAGTCTTTCCTTGGGAGTTGGCTATGACTTGTGGCTCAAGTCAATTCATCCACTTAACTTTCCTTTATTTAGTAAGGGTTAACTAAGTGGTAGCAATGAACAATTCTCATCACAATTGAGAAGGATAACTAGGATAGGACTTCTAATTTTCATACCTTGCCAAGAGCCTTTTATAGTTGTTAGTTTATTTTCATTGCCATTTACTTTTCATGCTTCTTATCCAAAACCCCAAAACACATTTTTAACCAATAACAAGGCACTTTATTGTAATTCCTAGGGAGAACGACCCGAGGTTTGAATACTTCGGTTTATAAAATTAGGGGTTTGTTACTTGTGACAAACAATCTTTTGTATGAAAGGATTTTTGATTGGTTTGGAAACTATACTTGCAACGAGAATTCATTTGTGAAATTCTATACCGTCAAAAATCCAATCATCAAAATGGCGCCGTTGCCGGGGAATTGCAATGGTGTTGTGTTATTGGTTGTTGTATATATGTGAATATTGTGAATATGTTTGCTTTTTGCTTCTTTGTTAGTTTTTAGTTTGTTCTCTTTATTTGTTTCTATTCTTTTTGTTTTTGCCCTCTCTTATTACCATGAATTCTCACTTTGGCTATGAGTGTGATTACAATTATGTTGTAGGTGATGAGAACTATAATGAGAATGTGTATCAAGGATGGGATAACCAAAGGTGGGAGGAGCCATATGCATATGATCAATCCTCATGGCAACAACCCCCACCAATGCACTATGAAGAAGAGCCATTCTATGATGCATATCAATCCAATGGCTATGGTGAATCACTTTGTGACTTTTAAGAACCACCACCATATGCCTATGAACCATATCCTCAACCAAACTCTCAACCATACTCACAAGCCCCTTCTTACCAACCACCTTCATATGACCCTAATCCATATTCATCCTACCAACAACCATATGAGCCATATGAACCACATATAGAGCCACCACAATTCCAACATCAACATTTTCAAGAGCCACCTCCTCCATATTATTACCAAGATCAACCACCCCCAACATATGAAAATTTTCAACCACAAGATAAATTCTACTTTCCACCATAACCTCCCATAGAAGAATACTCATATCCATTGATCCAAGAGCCACATGATCCTAATCATATTATCCAAGAGGAACAAGAGTCAAGGGATCATCTCAAGGAAGCATTGGATCAATTTCAAGCAACCATGGAGTGTGTTGTTCAACAAGTGGAAAGAATGGAAAACATTGAACCACCACAACTCTACCAAGAAGAACCACCTTCCCATTATGAACTCTTTACCCAAAATGAGGAACCCTTCCACCCACCCCAATCTCTAATGGATGAAACCCTTGGTGTTCTTGTTCAAGGGCAAGAAGAGATGAAAAGGGATGTGCAAAATTTCATGGCCGCCTTGGATGCGGTAACAAATCAATTAGCCTCCCAATGCTTGAACACTCAAGGAACTCCCATGGCTACATGTAGAGAATCAAATGAAGAACATAGCATGAAGGAGAGATTGAAAACTCCGGTGGGAAATGAGGGAAGTTGCTTTGTATTGGAACAATTGGAGGAAGCTTTAATTGTTGAAGACAAGGAAGAAGTGGTAGAAGACTTAGGAGATGCGGAGCTTCCATGGGAACATAGAGTTGAAGAAAACCCCTCCAAGATGATTGAAATTGATGCTAGGGAGGAAAGTGCACACCTTCCATATAAAGACTTGGATGGGATAGAGAAGGAATTGAGGTCCCTTGGTGATGAAGATCAAGCATCAAGTCTTAGTGGTGAAGAATCCTTTGAGCATGAAAAACCTTCTCTGATTGGATTTGAAAGCATTGAGGAGGTAAATTTTTCTCACCCTCCCTGTTATGATTTGAGTAAAGGAAAAGGTTTAGATAAAATTGTTGAACAAAGGATTGAGATCAAGAGATCTTGTGAAGAGGTGGAAGTCCCTAGAAATAGACGAACGAGGGTTGGTTATGCTTTGTCAAGATCTTTGGAAGCATCTTTGCCTAGATTGCCATTGATGAGCGGATAATTTATACGCTTTTTGGCATTGTTTTTAGGTAGTTTTTAGTAAGTTTGAGCTACTTTTAGGGATGTTTTCATTAGTTTTTATGTTAAATTCACATTTCTGGACTTTACTATGAGTTTGTGTGTTTTTCTGTGATTTCAGGTAAATTCTGGCTGAAATTGAGGGACTTGAGCAAAACTCTGAAAAAGGCTGACAAAAGGACTGCTGATGCTGTTGGAATCTGACCTCCCTGCACTCGAAATGGATTTTCTGGAGCTACAGAACTCCAATTGGCGCGCTCTTAACGGCGTTGGAAAGTAGACATCCAGAGCTTTCCAGCAATATATAATAGTCCATACTTTATTCGAAGAATGACGACGTAACTTGGCGTTGAACGCCAAGTACACGCTGCTATCTGGAGTTAAACGCCAGAAAAACGTCATGATCCGGAGTTGAACGCCCAAAACACGTCATAACTTGGAGTTCAACTCCAGGAAATGCCTCAGCTCGTGGATTAATCAAGCTCAGCCCAAGCATACACCAAGTGGGCCCCGGAAGTGGATTTATGCATCAATTACTTACTCATGTAAACCCTAGGAGCTAGTCTAAGTATATATAGAACATTTATCTATTGTATTAGATGTCTTTTGACCACGTTTCATCTTTGGTCTCAGTTTTGTTTTATTCTTCATCTTAGGAGATCATTGATCACGTTTTAGGGGGCTGGCCATTCGGCCATGCCTGAATCTTTTACTTATGTATTTTCAACGGTGGAGTTTCTGCACACCATAGATTAAGGGTGTGGAGCTCTACTGTACCTCAAGTATTAATGAAGTTCTATTTTCTTTTATTCAAATCTCTCTTATTCTTATTCCAAGATATTCATTCGTACCCAAGAACATGATGAATGTGATGATAAGTAACCCTCATTATCATTCTCACTTATGAACGCGCGTGATTGACAACCACTTCCGTTCTACATGCAACAAGAGCTTGAGTGTGTATCTCTTAGATTCCCCAACAGAATCTTCGTGGTATAAGCTAGATAGATGGCGGCATTTATGAGGATCCGGAAAGTCTAACCTTGTCTGTGGTATTCCGAGTAGGATTCCGGTAATGAATGACTGTGACGTGCTTTAAACTTGCAACCTGCTGGGCGTTAGTGACAGACGCAAAAGAATCAAGGGATTCTATTCCAGTAGGAGCGGGAACCAACCGGTGATTAGCCGTACTGTGACAGAGTGCATGAGCATTAGTTTTCACTGCGAGGATGGGATGTAGCCATCAACCATGGGTGATGCCTCCAGACGATTAGCCGTGCGACTGACAATCGCATAGGATCATTTTCCCGAGAGGATTGAAAGTAGCCACAGCTGATGGTGAACCCCTATACAAAGCTTGCCATGGAAAGGAGTAAGAAGGATTGAGTAGAAGCAGTAGGAGAGCAGGCGTCCTTGAGCCATACAGCATCTCCATTCGCTTATCTGAAATTCTCACCAATGAATCTACATAAGTCTTCTATCTCGTTTATTATTTCTATTTTCTTATCTTTATTTTCGAAAACCCATAAACCATTTTAATCTGCCTGACTGAGATTTGCAAGGTGGCCATAGCTTGCTTCATACCAACAATCTCTGTGGGATCGACCCTTACTCACGTAAGGTTTATTACTTGGACGACCCAGTACACTTGCTGGTTAGTTGAACGGAGTTGTGAATTCAACCAGTGCCATAATAATGATTTCATACAAAGACAAACAACTTAAAGAGAATTGATCACAATTTCGTCCACCAAGTTTTTGGCGCCGTTGCCGGGGATTGTTCGAGTATGGACAACTGACGGTTCATCTTGTTGCTCAGATTAGGTAATTTTCTTTTCAAAAATCTTTTTCAAAATTTTTTCTTTTCTTTTTCGTTTTTCCAAACTTTATTTTCGAAAAAATTAATAAAAATACAAAAAAAAATCATAAAATCATAAAAAACCAAAAATATTTTGTGTTCTTGTTTGAGTCTTGAGTCAATTTTTAAGTTTGGTGTCAATTGCATGCTTTTAAAATTTTTCTTGCATTTTTTCGAAAATCTCATGCATTCATAGTGTTCTTCATGATCTTCAAGTTGTTCTTGATAAGTCCTCTTGTTTGATCTTGATGTTTTCTTATTTTCTGTCTTTCCTTGTTTTTCTTGTGCACTTTTGCATTCATATTTTCCATGCATTAAAAATTTCTAAGTTTGGTGTCTTGCATGTTTTCTTTGCATCAAAAATTTTTCAAAATAATGTTCTTGATGTTCATCATGATCTTCAAAGTGTTCTTGGTGTTCATCTTGACATTCATAGCATTCTTGCATGCATTCATTGTTTTGATCTGAAAATTTCATGCATTGAGTATTTTTGTTGTTTTTCTTTCTCATAATTAAAATATTCCAAAAATCAAAAAAATATCTTTTCCTTATTTTCCTCCAAATTTTCGAAATTTTGGGTTGACTTGGTCAAAAATTTTTTAAAATTAGTTGTTTCTTACAAGTCAAGTCAAAATTTCAATTTTAAAAATCTTATCTTTTCAAAATCTTTTTCAAAAATCATATCTTTTTCATTTTTTCTATAATTTTCGAAAATTTCAAAAATATTTTTCAAAATCTTTTTCTTATCTTTTATATCTAATTTTCGAAAATTAACTAACAAGTAATGTGATTGGTTCAAAAATTTGAAGTTTGTTACTTTCTTGTTAAGAAAGGTTCAATCTTTAAGTTCTAGAATCTTATCTTGTAGTTTCTTGTTAGTTAAGTAATTTTAAAAATTAAATCTTTTTCAAAATATCTTTTTCTTAAAAATCTTTTTATCTTTTTATCTTATCTTTTTCAAAAACTTTATCTTTTTCAAAATTTGATTTCAAAATATCTTATCTAACTTCTTATCTTCTTATCTTTTTCAAAATGTGATTTCAAATCTTTTTCAATCAACTAACTAACTTTTTGTTTGTTTCTTATCTTTTTCAAAACCACCTAACTACTTTTCCCTCTCTAATTTTCGAAAATTCTCCCTCTCTTTTTCAAAAATTCTTTTTGTTTTAAATTTTAATTTTAATTATATTTTGTCTTTGATTTTCGAAAATTACTAACCTCTTTTTCAAAAATTATTTTCGAAAATTCTCTTATCTTCTCTTATTCTATTTAATTAATTAATTACTAACACTTTTCTTCACCTCTCCTCATCCAAAAATCCGAATCCATCCTTCTTCTTTCTTATACCCCTTTCTTCTTCTACTAACATAAAGGAATCTCTATACTGTGACATAGAGGATTCCTCTTTCTTTTCTTGTTTCTTCTCTTTCATATGAGCAGGAACAAGGAAAAGGGCACTCTTGTTGAAGTTGATCCAAAACCTGAAAGGACTCTGAAGAGAAAATTAAGAGAAGCTAAATTACAACAATCCAGAAATAACCTTTCAGAAATTTTCGAACAAGAGAAGGACATGGCAGCCGAAAATAATAATAATAATAATAATGCAAGGAGAATGCTTGGTGACTTCACAAAGCCAACGTCCAAGTTTGATGGAAGAAGCATCTCCATTCCTGCCATTGGAGCCAATAACTTTGAGCTTAAGCCTCAACTAGTTGCTTTAATGCAACAAAACTGCAAGTTTTATGGACTTCCATCTGAAGATCCTTATCAGTTTTTAACTGAGTTCTTGCAGATCTGTGAGACTGTAAAGACAAATGGAGTTGATCCTGAAGTCTACAGACTCATGCTTTTCCCTTTTGCTGTAAGAGACAGAGCTAGAATATGGTTGGATTCACAACCTAAGGATAGCCTGGACTCCTGGGATAAGCTGGTCACTGCCTTCTTGGATAAATTCTTTCCTCCTCAAAAGCTGAGCAAGCTGAGAGTGGATGTTCAAACCTTCAAACAAAAAGATGGTGAATCCCTCTATGAAGCTTGGGAAAGATATAAGCAGTTGACCAAAAGATGTCCATCTGACATGTTTTCAGAATGGACCATGTTAAATATATTCTATTATGGTCTCTCTGAATTTTCGAAAATGTCATTGGACCATTCTGCAGGTAGATCTATTCACCTGAAGAAAACGCCTGAAGAGGCTCAAGAACTCATTGATATGGTTGCAAACAACCAGTTCATGTACACATCTGAGAGGAATTCCGTGAATAATGGGATACCTCAGAAGAAAGGAGTTCTTGAAATTGATGCTCTGAATGCCATATTGGCTCAGAACAAAATGTTGACTCAACAGGTCAACATGATCTCTCAAAATCTGAATGGATTGCAACATGCATCCAACAGTACTAGAGAGGCAGCTTCTGAAGAAGCTTATGATCCTGAGAACCCTGCCATGGCAGAGGTTAATTACATGGGTGAACCTTATGGAAACACCTATAACCCATCATGGAGAAATCACCCAAATTTCTCCTGGAAGGATCAACAAAAGCCTCAACAAGGCTTTAACAATGGTGGACGCAACAGGCTGAACAATAGTAAGCCATATCCATCATCTTCTCAGCAACAGACAGAGAACTCTGAACCAAATACTTCTAATTTAGCTAATATAGTCTCTGATCTGTCAAAGGCCACTTTCAGTTTCATGAATGAAACAAGATCCTCCATTAGAAATTTGGAAGCACAAGTGGGCCAGCTGAGTAAGAAAGTTATTGAAACTCCTCCCAAGTAATACAGAAGAGAATCCAAAAGGAGAGTGCAAGGCCATTGATTTAATCAAAGTGGCCGAATGCACTAGGGAGGAGGAGGACGAAAATCCTAGTGAGGAAGACCTCCTGGGGCGTCCTTCAAGCAAGAAGGAGTTTCCTATTAAGGATCCTGAGGAATCTGAGGCTCATCTAGAGACCATAGAGATTCCATTAAATCTCCTTCTGCCATTCATGAGCTCTGAAGACTATTCTTCCTCTGAAGAGGATGAAGATGTGACTGGAGAGCAAGTTGCTCAATATTTAGGAGCTATCATGAAGCTGAATGCCAAGCTGTTTGGTAATGAGACTTGGGAAAGTGAACCTCCCTTGCTCATTAGTGAACTAGATACTTGGATTCAGAAAACTCTACCTCAAAAGAAACAAGATCCTGGCAAGTTCTTAATACCTTGCACCATTGGCACCATGAGCTTTGAAAAAGCTCTATGTGATCTTGGGTCAGGGATAAATCTGATGCCACTCTCTGTAATGGAGAAGCTAGGGATCATTGAGGTACAACCTGCCTTGTTCTCATTACAATTGGCAGACAAGTCAGTGAGACAAGCTTATGGAATAGTAGAGGACGTGCTAGTAAAGGTTGAAGGCCTTTACATCCCTGCTGATTTCATAATCCTAGACACTAGGAAGGAAGATGATGAATGCATCATCCTAGGAAGACCTTTCCTAGCCACAGCAGAAGCTGTGATAGATGTTAACAGAGGTGAGTTAGTCCTTCAATTGAATGGGGACTACCTTGTGTTTAAGGCACATGGCCATCCCTCTGTGACAAAGGAGAGTAAGCATAAAGAGCTTCTCTCAGTTCAGAGTCAAGAAGAACCCACACAGTCAAACTCTAAGTTTGGTGTTGTGAGGCCACAACCAAACTCTAAGTTTGGTGTTCAAACCCCATATCCAAACTCTAAGTTTGGTGTGGACAACTATACAACATTGACCTGATCACCTTGTGGCTCCATGAGAGCCACTGTCAAGCTATTGACATTAAAGAAGCGCTTGTTGGGAGGCAACCCAATTTTATTTATCTAATTTTATTTTATTTTATTTTGTTTCTTTGTTATTTTTGTGTTTAATTAGGTACATGATCATGAGGAGTCACAAAAAAATCAAAAAAATTAAAAACAGAGTCAAAAATAGAAGAAAAAAATTGTTCACCATGGAGGCAGCGCAGACTGGCGTTCAACGCCAGTAAGGTGCATCTGGCCGGCGTTCAACGCCAGAACAGAGCACCATTCTGGCGCTAAACGCCAGAAACAAGCAACAACCTGGCGTTTAACGCCAGGATGTGCACACAGAGGACAAACTGGCGCTGAACGCCAGAAACAAGCATGAAACTGGCGTTCAACGCCAGAAACATGCATTACATGGGCGTCTAACGCCCAGAACATGCACCAATGGGCGTTTGAATGCCAGAATGATGCATGGAGGCAATTTACATGCCTATATGGTGAAGGAATGGTATTTCTTTTCACCTCAGGATTTGTGGACCCCACAGGATCCTCACCTTAGGATCTGTGGACCCCACAGGATCCCCACCTACCTTTTCTTTTAATCCTAATCACACTCTCCTAATCCAAATCTCATTTCACTCTTTCCCATATCACACTTCCCAAAAACCTTCACCAATCACCTCAATTCCTCTTCCCAATTACCCCATTCACCATTCACATCAACCTCCTCTTCCCCATACACCCCACCTACCCTCATCAAATTCAAATTCAATTTCCCACCCTTTCCCACCCAAAATGGCCGAACTACCACCCTCCCTCTCCCTATAAATACCCTTCTTTTCTTCTTCATTTTCACACAACACAAACCCCATCTTCTCCCACATAGCCGAACCTCCTTCTCCCCCTCTCTACTCTATTCTCTTCTTTTTCTTCTACTTTTCTTTTCTTTCTTGCTCGAGGGCGAGCAAAATTTTAAGTTTGGTGTGGAAAAAGCCTAAGCTTTTTGTTTTTTTCATTCACCATCAATAGCACCTAAGACCGGAGTATCCTCAAGAAAAGGGAAAGGGAAGACAAAAGCTTCCACCTCCGAGTCATGGGAGAAGGAGAGATTCATCTCCAAGAGCCATCAAGACCACTTCTATGATGTTGTGGCAAAGAAGAAAGTGATCCCCGAGGTCCCTTTCAAGCTCAAAAAGAATGAGTATCGGAAATCCGACATGAAATTCAAAGAAGAGGTTGGGAAGTCATAACCAACCCCATGCAACAAGTTGGAATATTAATGGTTCAAGAGTTCTATGCCAATGCATGGATCACTAGGAACCATGATCAAAGTATGAACCCGAACCCAAAGAACTATCTCACAATGGTTCGGGGGAAATACTTAGATTTTAGTCCGGAAAATGTGAGGTTGGCGTTTCACTTACCCATGATGCAAGGTGATGAACGCCCCTACACAAGAAGGGTCAACTTTAATCAAAGGTTGGACCAAGTCCTTATGGACATATGTGTGGAAGGCGCCCAATGGAGAATAGACTCCAAAGGCAAGCCAGTCCAACTAAGAAGACTGGATCTCAAGCCTGTGGCTAGAGGATGGTTGGAGTTCATCCAAAGATCCATCATTCCTACTAGCAACCGATCTGAAGTTACTGTGGATCGGGCCATCATGATCCATAGCATCATGATTGGAGAGGAAGTGGAAGTTCATGAGGTCATCTCCAATGAACTCTACAAAATAGCCGACAAGTCCTCACTCATGGCACGGCTAGCTTTCCCCCACCTTATATGTCATCTATGTTACTCAGCTGGAGTTATCATAGATGGAGATGTCTCCATTGAAGAAGACAAGCCCATCACCAAGAAAAGGATGGAGCAAACAAGAGAAGTTCCTCACGGCCCTCAAGAAGAACATGAGGAAGTTCATCATCAACAAATGCCTCAAGGAATGCACTTTCCTCCCAATGACTATTGGGAGCAACTCAGCACCTCCTTAGAAGATTTGAGCCATAATGTGGAACAATTAAGGGTGGAACATCATGAACACGCCCTCACTCTCCAAGAAATAAGAGAAGATCAAAGAGCAATGAGGGAGGAGCAACAAAGGCAAGGAAGGGACATAGAAGAGTTGAAGAACATCATTGGTCCTTCAAGAAGAAGACGCCACTAGAGGTGGATTCATTCCTTGTTCTTTATTTTCTTTCTGTTTTCGGTTTTTAGTATTATGTTTATCTATGTTTTGTGTCTTTATTTCATGATCATTAGTATGTAACCATGCCTTAAAGCTATGAATAAAATCCATTAGTCCTTCACTTCTCTTAAATGAAAAATGTTTTAATTCAAAAGAACAAGAAGTACATAAATTTCGAAATTATTATTGAATTTAATTTAATTATATTGATGTGGTGGCAATAATTTTTGTTTTCTGAATGAATGCTTGAACAGTGCATATTTTTGATCTTGTTGTTTATGAGTGTTAAAATTGTTGGCTCTTGAAAGAATGATGAACAAAGAGAAATGTTATTGATGAACTGAAAAATTCATGAATTGATTCTTGAAGCAAGAGAAAGCAGTGAAAAAGTAAGCTTGCGAAAAAAAAATGGCGAAAAGAAAAAGAAAGAGCAGTAGAAAAAGCCAATAGCCCTTAAAACCAAAAGGCAAGGGTAAAAAGGATCCAAGGCTTTGAGCATCAATGGATAGGAGGGCCCAAGGAAATTAAATCCAGGCCTAAGCGGCTAAATCAAGCTGTCCCTATCCATGTGCTTGTGTCATGAAGGTCCAAGTGAAAAGCTTGAGACTGAGTGGTTAAAGTCGTGATCCAAAAGAGTGTGCTTAAGAGCTCTGGACACCACTAACTGGGGACTTTAGCAAAGCTGAGTCACAATCTGAAAAGGTTCACCCAGTTATGTGTCTGTGGCATTTGTGTATCCGGTGGTAATATTGGAAGACAAAGTGCTTAGGGTCACAGCCAAGACTCATAAGTAGCTGTGTTCAAGAATCAACATGCTTAACTAGGAAAGTCAATAACACTATCCGAAATTCTAAGTTCCTAGAGAAGCCAATCACTCTAAACTACAAAGGAAAAAGTGAGATGCCAAAACTGTTCAGAAGCAAAAAGCTACAAGTCCCGCTCATCTAATTAAATTAATATTCATTGATATTCTGGAATTTATAGTATATTCTCTTCTTTTTATCCTATTTGATTTTCAGCTGCTTGGGGACAAGCAACAATTTAAGTTTGGTGTTGTGATGAGCGGATAATTTATACGCTTTTTGGCATTGTTTTTAGGTAGTTTTTAGTAAGTTTGAGCTACTTTTAGGGATGTTTTCATTAGTTTTTATGTTAAATTCACATTTCTGGACTTTACTATGAGTTTGTGTGTTTTTCTGTGATTTCAGGTAAATTCTGGCTGAAATTGAGGGACTTGAGCAAAACTCTGAAAAAGGCTGACAAAAGGACTGCTGATGCTGTTGGAATCTGACCTCCCTGCACTCGAAATGGATTTTCTGGAGCTACAGAACTCCAATTGGCGCGCTCTTAACGGCTTTGGAAAGTAGACATCCAGAGCTTTCCAGCAATATATAATAGTCCATACTTTATTCGAAGAATGACGACGTAACTTGGCGTTGAACGCCAAGTACACGCTGCTATCTGGAGTTAAACGCCAGAAAAACGTCATGATCCGGAGTTGAACGCCCAAAACACGTCATAACTCGGAGTTCAACTCCAGGAAATGCCTCAGCTCGTGGATTAATCAAGCTCAGCCCAAGCATACACCAAGTGGGCCCCGGAAGTGGATTTATGCATCAATTACTTACTCATGTAAACCCTAGGAGCTAGTCTAAGTATATATAGAACATTTATCTATTGTATTAGATGTCTTTTGACCACGTTTCATCTTTGGTCTCAGTTTTGTTTTATTCTTCATCTTAGGAGATCATTGATCACATTTTAGGGGGCTGGCCATTCGGCCATGCCTGAATCTTTTACTTATGTATTTTCAACGGTGGAGTTTCTGCACACCATAGATTAAGGGTGTGGAGCTCTGCTGTACCTCAAGTATTAATGAAGTTCTATTTTCTTTTATTCAAATCTCTCTTATTCTTATTCCAAGATATTCATTCGTACCCAAGAACATGATGAATGTGATGATAAGTAACCCTCATTATCATTCTCACTTATGAACGCGCGTGATTGACAACCACTTCCGTTCTACATGCAACAAGAGCTTGAGTGTGTATCTCTTAGATTCCCCAACAGAATCTTCGTGGTATAAGCTAGATAGATGGTGGCATTTATGAGGATCCGGAAAGTCTAACCTTGTCTGTGGTATTCCGAGTAGGATCCTGGGAATCCGGAAAGTCTAACCTTGTCTGTGGTATTCCGAGTAGGATTCCGGTAATGAATGACTGTGATGTGCTTCAAACTTGCAACCTGCTGGGCGTTAGTGACAGACACAAAAGAATCAAGGGATTCTATTCCAGTAGGAGCGGGAACCAACCGGTGATTAGCCGTACTGTGACAGAGTGCGTGAGCATTAGTTTTCACTGCGAGGATGGGATGTAGCCATCAACCATGGGTGATGCCTCCAGACGATTAGCCGTGCGACTGACAACCGCATAGGATCATTTTCCCGAGAGGATTGAAAGTAGCCACAGCTGATGGTGAACCCCTATACAAAGCTTGCCATGGAAAGGAGTAAGAAGGATTGAGTAGAAGCAGTAGGAGAGCAGGCGTCCTTGAGCCATACAACATCTCCATTCGCTTATCTGAAATTCTCACCAATGAATCTACATAAGTCTTCTATCTCGTTTATTATTTCTATTTTCTTATCTTTATTTTCGAAAACCCATAAACCATTTTAATCTGCCTGACTGAGATTTGCAAGGTGGCCATAGCTTGCTTCATACCAACAATCTCTGTGGGATCGACCCTTACTCACGTAAGGTTTATTACTTGGACGACCCAGTACACTTGCTGGTTAGTTGAACGGAGTTGTGAATTCAACCAGTGCCATAATAATGATTTCATACAAAGACAAACAACTTAAAGAGAATTGATCACAATTTCGTCCACCAGCCATCTACACCTTCATTTGAGTGGGTGAAATTCACTTCTATTAGTTTTATTATCCCACTTGAATATGGTTTGCTTGAAACGGATGGCCAACTTAGGGAAGTTTGTGGGATGAAGCGTAAGCGGAAATGGTTTTGTGGTGGGCGTTGCAAATCAAGGCTCATTATGGTTGATGCATCAAACGTGAGATATAAAGGTTGGAGTAGTGCTCAAATAGATGGGTCTAGGAGGATTGTTGGCCATTATATGGAGAATTCACCTTACTCACCACCCGGTTGGACTAATAATGATGATCAACCTCAAGACGGGTGTGAAAACAAAGTGTGGGATCCCGGATTAGAAAAAGAGGATCAACATTGGAAGCCCCAAACTTGTGAAGAACTCCATCAACACTTGGCTCAACCCATAGGAAATCTTGGGGCACAATGGAGATTCAAGCATTGGTAGAAGTTCCAAGATGAGTACAAGCACAAGCCACCTTGAGAGGAGCTCCCCATAAGTCCAACTTAAGGACAATAAACAAAAGTGCTAGGTGGGAGACACCCCACCATGGTAAAATCCTCTCATTTTCTCTTTTGTACATATTGGTAGAATTAGTTTAATTTCTTGTTTTGATTGTTTTAATGAGTCTAATTGGTAGTTTAGTATGTTAAATAAGGTTTTATGGTATTTTGGTAGCTGTTTGGAGGTTTGGAATGCTTAGATTGGTGCAAAAACATAGCAAAAAATTTTTTGAAAAAAACAGAGCACCATCCACGCGTACGCGCACTGCGTGTGTACACGTGCATCAAGCGTTTTGGACCATCCACGCGAGCGCGCCATGCACGCGTACGCGTGGATTGAGAAGTTCCACCTTCCATACCTTGACACGAGAGTTAGGCCTGCACTGTGCAGAAATTGGGCCTGAGGCACAAACCTATTTGCGCGCTCGCGCACATGACGCGTACGCGCCACTCTCGAAATAAGCCATCGATGCGCGTGCGCCATGCGTGCGTACGTGATGAGCGGATAATTTGTACGCTTTTTGGCATTGTTTTTAGTGTGTTTTTAGTATGATCTAGTTAGATTTTAGTATATTTTTATTAGTTTTTAGTTAAAATTCACTTTTCTGGACTTTACTATGAGTTTGTGTGTTTTTTTGTGATTTCAGGTATTTTCTGGCTGAAATTGAGGGACCTGAGCAAAAATCTGATTCAGAGACTAAAAAGGACTGCAGATGCTATTGGATTCTGACCTCCCTGCACTCGAAGTGGATTTTCTGGAGCTACAGAAGCCCAATTGGCGTGCTCTCAATGACGTTGAACAGTAGACATCCTGGGCTTTCCAGCAATATATGATAGTCCATACTTTGCCCAAGATTTGATGGCCCAAACCGGCGTTCAAAGTCACCCTCAGAATTCCCAGCGTTAAACGCCGGAACTGGCACAAGAATGGGAGTTAAACGCCCAAACTGGCACCAAAGCTGGCGTTTAACTCCAAGAAGAGTCTCTACACGAAAATGCTTCAATGCTCAGCCCAAGCACACACCAAGTGGGCCCGGAAGTGGATTTTTATGTCATTTACTCATCTGTGTAAACCCTAGGCTACTAGTTCTCTATAAGTAGGACCTTTTACTATTGTATTTTCATCTTGGTCCTTCTGGTTCCCTCTCTGGGGCCAAAGCCAATGATCACTTTTGTTCTTATGTATTTTCAATGGTGGAGTTTTTACACACCATAGATTAAGGTGTGGAGCTCTGCTGTACCTCGAGTATTAATGCAATTACTATTGTTCTTCTATTCAATTCCGCTTGTTCTTGTTCTAAGATATCACTTGTTCTTCAACTTGATGAATGTGATGATCTGTGACACTCATCATCATTCTCACCTATGAACGCGTGCCTGACAACCACCTCCGTTCTACCTTAGATTGGGTGGATATCTCTTGGATTCTTTAATCGGAATCTTCGTGGTATAAGCTAGAATTGATGGCGGCATTCAAGAGAATCCAGAAGGTCTAAACCTTGTCTATGGTATTCTGAGTAGGATTCAATGATTGAATGACTGTGACGAGCTTCAAACTCCTGAAGGCTGGGCGTTAGTGACAGAAGCAAAAGAATCACTGGATTCTATTCCAACCTGATTGAGAACCGACAGATGAATAGCCGTGCCGTGACAGGGTGCGTTGAACATTTTCACTGAGAGGATGGGAGGTAGCCACTGACAACGGTGAAACCCTTGCATATAGCTTGCCATGGAAAGGAGTAAGAAGGATTGGATGAAGACAGTAGGAAAGCAGAGAGACGGAAGGGACCAAGCATCTTCATACGCTTATCTGAAATTCCTACCAATGAATTACATAAGTATCTCTATCTTTATCTTTATGTTTTATTCATCATTCATAACCAATTGAGTTTGCTTGACTAAGATTTACAAGGTGACCATAGCTTGCTTCATACCAACAATCTCTGTGGGATCGACCCTTACTCGCGTAAGGTTTATTACTTGGACGACCCAGTACACTTGCTGGTTAGTTGTGCGAAGTTGTGTTTATGCCATGGTATTGAACACCAAGTTTTTGGATTCATCACCTGGGATTATTAGAGTTGTGAAAAGTATTGATCACAATTTCGTGCATCAAGTTTTTGGTGCCGTTGCCGGGGATTGTTCGAGTATGGACAACTGACGGTTCATCTTGTTGCTTAGATTAGGTATTTTTTTTTTCAGAATTCTTAAGAATAAATTCTAGAGTTTCATGATGACCTGTTGAAGTCTGGCTGGCTGTGAAGCCATGTCTAATTCTATTGGACCGAGGTTTCAACTTATCATCACAAGAGCTTGTTGATTTCTATCAATCTTGCTGTTGGAGCAGTGATCTGCTAAGGCTTGGCTGGCCATTGGCCATGTCTAGTGTTTTGGACCGAAGCTTTCTTTGAAAGCTTGGCTGGCTATGAAGCCATGTCTAATTCCTGGACCGGAGTCTTAGACTAAACATTGCATGATTCCTGGAATTCTCATTAAGAATTTTGATATCTTTATTTTCTTTTCCACTTAATTTTCGAAAAAGCACAAAAAAAGTACAAAAGCATAAAAACCAAAAATATTTCTTGTTTGAGTCTAGAGTCTCCTGTTAAGTTTGGTGTCAATTGCATGTTTCTGTTCTTTTTGCATTCATGCATGTGTCTTCATTAATCTTCAAGTTGTACTTGATGGTTTCATTGCTCTGATTTTTAAATTCTCTTGACTTGAGTGTTTATGTGTCTCATATGCATTCTCATTTTGTTAGTGTCAGTAGTATACAAACTGCTAAGTTTGGTGTCTTGCATGCATTGTTATTTAGTTGCATTTTGATTATTCCTCATCATTAAAAATCCAAAAATATTTTTAATTTGTGTCTTTTCAAGTCAATAATACAGAGAATTGAAGATTCAGAACATACTGCAGAGGAATTACACAGAAAGAGCTGGGCGTTCAAAACGCCCAGTGAAGAAGGGCAAACTGGCGTTTAAACGCCAGCCAGGGTGCCTGGTTGGGCGTTTAACGCCCAAAAGGGTAGTAGTTTGGGCGTTAAACGCCAGAATGTGCACCATTCTGGGCGTTTAACGCCAGGATGGCACAAGAGGGAAGATTCTGTTTTTAATTCAAATTTTTTTCAAGTTTTCAATATTATTCAAAATCAAATCTTTTTCAAATCATATCTTTTCAATCAAATCTTTTTCAAAATCGATTTCTTTCCATTTTCAAAGATACTTGCTATCAATTAATGATTTGATTCAACATTTCAAGTATGTTGCCTTTTCTATTGAGAAAGGTTTAATGTTTGAATCATATCTTTTCTTGTTAGCCAAGTTATTAATTTTTAAAATCAAATCTTTTTAAAAATGTTTTTCAAATCATATCTTCTCAATCACATCTTTTTAAAACCAATCATATCTTCTTAACCACATCTTTTTCAAAATAGTTTTCAATCAAATCTTTTTTATTTCTAATTTCAAAATCTTTTTCAAAAATCACTTTACTTCTTTCTCAATCTTGGTTTTCGAAAATCAATTAAAGTTTTTCAACATGTTTTCAAAATCTTTTACTTAATTTTCAAAAATTTCTTCCCCTCTTCTCACATCCTTCTATTTATGGACTAACACTATTCCTCAATGAACAATTCGAACTCCATCTCTCTTGATAAGTTTGAATTCTTCTACTTCTGCCTTCTATTTTTCTTTTCTTCTGACACCTCAAGGAATCTCTATACTGTGACATAGAGGATTCCACATTTTCTTGTTCTCTTCTCTTTCATATGAGCAGAAGCAAAGACAAAAGCATTCTTGTTGAGGCTGATCCTGAACCTGAAAGGACCTTGAAGCGAAAGCTAAGAGAAGCTAAGGCACAACTCTCTGTAGAGGACCTAACAGAAATCTTCAAAGAAGAAGAAAACATGGCAGCCGAAAACAACAATAATGCCAACAATGCAAGGAAGGTGCTGGGTGACTTTACTGCACCTACTCCCGACTTCTATGGGAGAAGCATCTCTATCCCTGCCATTGGAGCAAACAACTTTGAGCTTAAGCCTCAATTAGTTTCTCTAATGCAACAGAATTGCAAGTTCCATGGACTTCCATTGGAAGATCCTCATCAGTTTTTAGCTGAATTCTTGCAAATCTGTGACACTGTCAAGACTAATGGGGTTGACCCTGAGGTCTACAGACTTATGCTATTCCTTTTTGCTGTAAGAGACAGAGCTAGAATATGGTTGGACTCACAACCTAAAGAAAGCCTAAACTCTTGGGAAAAGCTAGTCAATGCCTTCTTGGCAAAGTTCTTTCCACCTCAAAAATTGAGTAAGCTTAGAGTGGAAGTCCAGACCTTCAGACAGAAGGAAGGAGAATCCCTCTATGAAGCTTTGGAAAGATACAAACAATTAATCAGAAAATGTCCCTCTGATATGCTTTCTGAATGGAGCATCATAGGTATTTTCTATGATGGTCTGTCTGAACTGTCCAAGATGTCTTTGGATAGCTCTGCTGGAGGATCTCTTCATCTAAAGAAGACGCCTACAGAAGCTCAAGAGCTTATTGAAATGGTTGTAAATAACCAATTCATGTACACTTCTGAAAGGAATCCTGTGAACAATGGGACAAATCAGAAGAAAGGAGTTCTTGAGATTGACACTCTGGATGCCATATTGGCTCAGAACAAAATATTGACTCAGCAAGTCAATATGATTTCTCAAAGTCTGTCTGGAATGCAAAATGCACCAGGTAGTACTAAGGAAGCTTCATCTGAAGAAGAAGCTTATGATCCTGAGAACCCTTCAAAGGAAGAGGTGAATTACATGCGAGAACCCTATGGAAACACCTATAATCCTTCATGGAGAAATCATCCAAATCTCTCATGGAAGGATCAACAGAGACCTCAACAAGGTTTCAACAACAATAATGGTGGAAGAAATAGGTTTAGCAATGGCAAGCCTTTTCCATCATCTTCTCAGCAACAGACAGAGAGTTCTAAGCAGAACAACTCTGACTTAGCAACCATGGTCTCTGATCTAATCAAAACCACTCAAAGTTTCATGACTGAAACACGGTCCTCCATTAGAAACTTGAAGGGACAAGTGGGTCAGCTGAGCAAGAAAATTACTGAACTCCCTCCCAGTACTCTTCCAAGCAATACAGAAGAAAATCCAAAAGGAGAGTGCAAGGCCATCAACATGGTCGAATTTGGAGAGGAGGAAGAGGCAGTGAACGCCACTGAGGAAGACCTCAATGGACATCCACTGGCCTCCAATGAGTTCCCCAATGAGGAACCATGGGAATCTGAAGCTCAAAATGAGACCATAGAGATTCCATTGGACTTACTTCTGCCATTCATGAGCTCTGATGAGTATTCTTCCTCTGAAGAGGATGAGTATGTCACTGAAGAGCAAGTTGCTAAATACCTTGGAGCAATCATGAAGCTAAATGACAAGTTATTCGGAAATGAGACTTGGGAGGATGAACCCCCTTTGCTCACCCAAGAACTGGATGACTTGTCTAGGTAAAAATTACCTCAAAAGAGACAAGATCCTGGGAAGTTTTCAATACCTTGTGCCATAGGCACCATGACCTTCAAGAAGGCCTTGTGTGACTTAGGGTCAAGTGTAAACCTCATGCCTCTTTCTGTAATGGAGAAGCTAGGGATCTTTGAGGTGCAAGCTGCAAAAATCTCACTAGAGATGGCAGACAATTCAAGAAAACAAGCTTATGGACTTATGGAGGATGTTCTGGTAAAAGTTGAAGACCATTACATCCCTGCTGATTTCATAGTCCTAGAGACTGGGAAGTGCATGGATGAATCCATCATCCTTGGCAGACCCTTCCTAGCCACAGCAAAGGCTGTGATTGATGTTGATAGAGGAGAATTGATCATTCAAGTGAATAAAGAATCCTTTGTGTTTAAGGCTCAAGGATATCCCTCTGTCATCATGGAGAGGAAGCATGAAGAGCTTCTCTCAAAATAGAGCCAAACAGAGCCCCCACAGTCAAACTCTAAGTTTGGTGTTGGGAGGCCACAACCAACTTCTAAGTTTGGTGTTGAACCCCCACATTCAAACTCTAAGTTTGGTGTTGGGAGGTTCCAACATTGCTCTGAGCATCTGTGAGGCTCCATGAGAGCCCTCTGTCAAGCTACTGACATTAAAGAAGCGCTTATTGGGAGGCAACCCAATGTTATATTTTATCTATTTTCCTTTGTTATTTTATGTTTTCTGTAGGTTGATGATCATGAGAAGTCACAAAATCAATTGAAAAAGCAAAAAAAAAACAAAGAAAAACAGAAAGAAAAATAGCACACCCTGGAGGAAGAACCTGCTGGCGTTTAAACGCCAGTGAGGCTAGCAGATGGGCGTTTAACGCCCAGTCTGGCACCATTCTGGGTGTTTAACGCCAGAAAGGGGCACCAGACTGGCGTTAAACGCCAGTAAAGGGCAAGAACTTGGCGTTAAACGCCAGAAATGGGCACAGCCGGCGTTTAACGCCAGAATTGGCACAAAGAGCATTTTTTGCTCGCCACTTGGTGCAGGGATGACTTTTGCTTGACACCTCAGGATCTGTGGACCCCACAGGATCCCCACCTACCCCACCACTCTCTCTCTTCTTCACCCATTCACCAATCACCTCAACACCTCTTCCCCAAAAACCCTTCACCTATCAAATCCCATCTTTCTCTTCACTACTCACAACCATCCTTCATAAAACCCCACCTACCCCACCATTCAAATTCAAACCACTTTCCCTCCCAAACCCACACATACATGACTGAACCATAACCCTCCCCCCACTCCTATATAAACCCTTCTTCACTCCTTCACTTTCACACAACCTAAACACTACTTCTCCCCCCCTTTGGCCGAACCACAAAGCCATCTCCATCTCCTCTATTTCTTCTTCTTCTACTCTCTTCTTTCTTCTTTTGCTCGAGGACGAGCAAACCTTTTGAGTTTGGTGTGGTAAAAGCATTGCTTTTTGTTTTTCCATAACCATTTATGGCATCCAAGGCCGGAGGAACCTCTAGAAAGAGGAAAGGGAAGGCAAAAGCTTCCACCTCCGAGTCATGGGAGATGGAGAGATTCATCTCAAGGGTGCATCAAGACCACTTCTATGAAGTTGTGTCCTTGAAGAAGGTGATCCCCGAGGTCCCTTTCAAACTCAAAAAGAGTGAATATCCGGAGATCCGACATGAGATCCGAAGAAGAGGTTGGGAAGTTCTTACCAACCCCATTCAACAAGTCGGAATCTTAATGGTTCAAGAGTTCTATGCCAATGCATAGATCACCAAGAACCATGATCAAAGTGTGAACCCGGACCCAAAGAATTGGCTTACTATGGTTCGGGGGAAATACTTGGATTTTAGTCCGGAAAATGTAAGGTTGGCATTCAACTTGCCCATGATGCAAGGAGATGAACATCCTTACACTAGAAGGGTCAACTTTGATCAAAGGTTGGACCAAGTCCTCATAGACATTTGTGAAGAGGGCGCCCAATGGAAGAGAGATTCAAGAGGGAAGCCGGTTCAGCTGAGAAGGCACGACCTCAAGCCTGTGGCTAGGGGATGGTTGGAGTTTATCCAACGCTCAATCATTCCCACTAGCAACCGGTCCAACGTTACTATAGACCGAGCCATCATGATCCATAGCATCATGATTGGAGAAGAAATAGAAGTTCATGAGGTTATATCCCAAGAAATTTATAAGGTGGCGGACAAGTCCTCTACCTTGGCAAGGTTAACCTTTCCTCATCTCATTTGTCACCTCTGTTATTCAGTTGGAGTTGACATAGAGGGAGACATCCCCATTGATGAGGACAAGCCCATCACTAAGAAGAGGATGGAGCAAACAAGAGACCCCTCTCATCATCAAGTCCCTGAGATGCCTCAAGGGATGCACTTTCCTCCACAAAACTATTGGGAGCAACTAAACACCTTCCTAGGAGAATTGAGTTCCAACATGGGACAACTAAGGGTGGAGCACCAAGAACATTCCATTCTCCTCCATGAAATTAAAGAAGATCAAAGAATCATGAGAGAGGAGCAACAAAGACAAGGAAGAGACATTGAGGAGCTCAAGCACTCCATAGGATCTTCAAGAGGAAGAACAAGCCGCCATCACTAAGGTGGACCCGTTCTTTAATTTCCTTGTTCTTTATTTTTCTGTTTTTCGAAAATTATGCTTATGTTTATCTATGTTTGTGTCTTGTGATCATTAGTGTCTTAGTGTCCATGCCTTAAAGTTATGAATGTCCTATGAATCCATCACCTTTCTTGAATGAAAAATGTTCTTAATTGAAAAAGAGAAGAATTGCATGAATTTTGAATTTTATAACAGTTTAATTATTTTGATGTGGTGGCAATACTTTTGTTTTCTGAATGTATGCTTAAACAGTGCATATGTCTTTTGAATTTGTGATTCATGAATGTTGGCTCTTGAAAGAATGATGAAAAAGGAGACATGTTACTGAGGATCTGAAAAATCATTAAAATGATTCTTGAAGCAAGAAAAAGCAGTGAATACAAAAAAAATAAAAAAAAAAGAAAGAAAAAGAAAGAGAAAAAGAAAAAAAAGGAAAGAAAAGAAAGAAATAAAGTTGTGATCCAAGGCAAAAAGAGTGTGCTTAAGAACCCTGGACACCTCTAATTGGGGACTCTAGCAAAGCTGAGTCACAATCTGAAAAGGTTCACCCAATTATGTGTCTGTGGCATGTATGTATCCGGTGGTAATACTGGAAGACAGAGTGCTTTGGGCCACGGCCAAGACTCAATAAGTAGCTGTGTTCAAGAATCATCATACTTAACTAGGAGAATCAATGACACTATCTGGATTCTGAGTTCCTAAAGAAGCCAATCATTCTGAATTTCAAAGGATAGAGTGAGATGCCAAAACTATTCAGAGGCAAAAAGCTAAAAGCACCGCTCATCTAATTAATACTGATCTTCATAGATGTTTTTGGAATTTATTGCATTTTCTCTTCTTTTTATCTTACTTGATTTTCAGTTGCTTGAGGACAAGCAACAATTTAAGTTTGGTGTTGTGATGAGCGGATAATTTGTACGCTTTTTGGCATTGTTTTTAGTATGTTTTTAGTATGATCTAGTTAGTTTTTAGTATATTTTTATTAGTTTTTAGTTAAAATTCACTTTTCTGGACTTTACTATGAGTTTGTGTATTTTTCTGTGATTTCAGGTATTTTCTGGCTGAAATTGAGGGACCTGAGCAAAAATCTGATTCAGAGACTAAAAAGGACTGCAGATGCTGTTGGATTCTAATCTCCCTGCACTCGAAGTGGATTTTCTGGAGCTACAAGAACCCAATTGGCGCGATCTCAACGGCGTTGGAAAGTAGACATCCTGGGCTTTCCAGCAATATATGATAGTTTATACTTTGCTCAAGATTTGATGGCCCAAACCGGCGTTTAAAGTCACCTTCAGAATTCCCAGCGTTAAACGCCGGAACTGGCACAAGAATGGGAGTTAAACGCCCAAACTGGCACCAAAGCTGGCGTTTAACTCCAAGAAGAGTCTCTACACGAAAATGCTTCAATGCTCAGCCCAAGCACACACCAAGTGGGCCCGGAAGTGGATTTTTATGTCATTTACTCATCTGTGTAAACCCTAGGCTACTAGTTCTCTATAAGTAGGACCTTTTACTATTATATTTTCATCTTGGTACTTCTGGTTCCCTCTCTGGGGCCGAAGCCAATGATCACTTTTGTTCTTATGTATTTTCAACGGTGGAGTTTCTACACACCATAGATTAAGGTGTGGAGCTCTGCTGTACCTCGAGTATTAATGCAATTACTATTGTTCTTCTATTCAATTCCGCTTGTTCTTGTTCTAAGATATCACTTGTTCTTCAACTTGATGAATGTGATGATCTGTGACACTCATCATCATTCTCACCTATGAACGCGTGCCTGACAACCACCTCCGTTCTACCTTAGATTGGGTGGATATCTCTTGGATTCTTTAATCGGAATCTTCGTGGTATAAGCTAGAATTGATGGCGGCATTCAAGAGAATCCGGAAGGTCTAAACCTTGTCTATGGTATTCTGAGTAGGATTCAATGATTGAATGACTGTGACGAGCTTCAAACTCCTGAAGGCTGGGCGTTAGTGACAGACGCAAAAGAATCACTGGATTCTATTCCAACCTGATTGAGAACCGGCAGATGAATAGTCGTGCCGTGACAGGGTGCGTTGAACATTTTCACTGAGAGGATGGGAGGTAGCCACTGACAACGGTGAAACCCTTGCATACAGCTTGCCATGGAAAGGAGTAACAAGGATTGGATGAAGACAGTAGGAAAGCAGAGAGACGGAAGGGACCAAGCATCTTCATACGCTTATCTGAAATTCCTACCAATGAATTACATAAGTATCTCTATCTTTATCTTTATGTTTTATTCATCATTCATAACCAATTGAGTTTGCTTGACTAAGATTTACAAGGTGACCATAGCTTGCTTCATACCAACAATCTCTGTGGGATCGACCCTTACTCGCGTAAGGTTTATTACTTGGACGACCCAGTACACTTGCTGGTTAGTTGTGCGAAGTTGTGTTTATGCCATGGTATTGAACACCAAGTTTTTGGATTCATCACCTGGGATTATTAGAGTTGTGAAAAGTATTGATCACAATTTCGTGCACCAGTACGCGTGGATGTCCTTTCTTCCATCCATTTCTCTTCTTCTCCTCTTTCCATTTCTTTCCTTCTCCTTTCTTCTTCCCTTCTTCTACCCCTCATCCAACACTTCCAAACACCATGGATAACCATTTATTTTAGTTAGTTAATTAGTTAGTTAGTTAGTTTGTTAGATAGCTTTAGTTTAGTTTTCATTTTATTTTCTCCATTTTCATTATAAGTGTTGGATTATTGACTTTGTTTACTATACATTGCTGCCCCTTATTGCCTAAATGCTATTTTAGCATGAATGTTTTTAAACAATCTTTGTTGGATTCTATGATTGAGGTTATATTTTGCTACTTGGTTTTGAGTTTTTCATGCTTCCCTTTTAAAAATACCAAGTGATGAAAATTGCCTTTGAACTTATAACTCTTTTGAATTGCATGTTGTAGCTAGCCATCATGTGATTTGAATCTTTTTCCTCGATTAGGCAACCTCTTGATGGATGATGTTGTGCATTTATCTTAATGCATTGTGTTTCATGATCATATGCATCCATACACTTTAGCTAGAATGCTTTCATGCTTCTTTAATGCTTGTCCTACCTTACAAGTTTACTTAGAGCATCTCAAGCACACTAGGATAAGTGAAGTGCATGCTTCCTTTGTAACATAACTTTTATGCTAATGTGTGTTCTAAACCGCGCAATTTAGAATTCACACACTTATTTGTCATTAATGTCACACTAATTTACCCACTCAATTCTAGTGAATTACCTCATTCCAACAATATATGCTTCCTTGATTTTATATCTTCTCATCTTATGGTGTTATATTTCTTATTTTCATTATGAATGCACCACAAGCAAACATGGAAGCGGAAGAAAGAACACGCAGCAATCTGGAGATTCGCCGTACCCACTTGCTCATCTTTGGATGCACCAAGGACGGTGCAAACTTTTAAGTGTGGGGAGGTCGTCCGACCGGTCGGCGATTTTAGGTGACAAGTTTCTAATTCCAACACTTTTGCATTTCATTCTAGGATTTTTGTTGCATTTTCTTAATTTTTGCATATGTATACACAATAAGCTTAGTCAAAATAATGAAATTTTTCAAGATTTCTATCTATAGGGCACTTCAATTGATTTGAGTGAAAACTTTTCATTAAACTTGCTTGAAGGATTTTGTTGCATTTTCTTAATTTTTGCATATGTATACACAATAAGCTTAGTCAAAATAATGAAAATTTTCAAGATTTCTATCTATAGGGCACTTCAATTGATTTGAGTGAAAACTTTTCATTAAACTTGCTTGAATTATATATCTTGTGGATCATGTTTTTTGAGCTAAGAACACAAGCAAGTGAGTTTTGAGCCTAATGGTGTGGTTACATCTTATAACCACTTATTTTTCCTTCTTGTGTGCATTATTCTCTTTCTATAATTGTAATCTTTGATTTGTTTGATTCTTTATGTCCATTATTTTGTGTATTCATGCATTTATATGATTGAGGCCATCATTTCATTTAGCTCACTTACCCAAAAAGCCTTACCTTTTATCTTCCATTGTTAGCCAAATTTGAGCCTACGATTAACCCACTTAGTTCTTTAATTTAGCACATTACAAGCCTAAAGTGGAAAACAATAAATGTCCTTATTTGGATCTTTGATTAGCTTAGGCTAGTGTGTGTGAGTATCATTCAAGTGTGGGAACCTTGGGACATTGGGTGAATAAAAGGGTAGTTTTGTATTATTATTGGAAATATTGGGAATTGGGTACATACTCATGTATTGATCAAATGTAAAACCTTATGCATTGAGGTTCTTGTATATAGAAAGAAAAAAATGAGAAAAACAAAAGAAAAAAAAAGAAAAGAAAAAAAGAAAAATAATATGGAAAAGAAAAAGAAAAAAATAGAAAAAGAAAGAAAAAGAAGAAAAAGAAAGTAATAAAAAGGGGACAAAATGCCCCAAAGCAAGGTCCAATAAAACTCAATGCATATGTGTTGTGAAATGAAAAGGGATACATGAGTATGTGAAAAAGTGAAAAATGGGTAGTTAGGTTAGAACTTAATTGTATAGGATGTCATAGGTTAGGTGGGAAGTTTAAGCTTATCAAAGATTCAAATTTCAAGCTCACTTAAACAAATATGCATCCTACCTTGACCCTAACCCCATTACAACCTAAGGAAAAGACCTCATGATAGATGTATGCATGCATGAGATATATGTTGATTGTTAAAAGAAGAACAAATCTTGGAAAGCATGATTAGGGGAGAATTGAGAGAATCAACCCTAAACACTTGAGTGAATAGAGCGCAAACACATCCGGTGAGGGTTTGATGCTCAATTACATGTTTTCACCTATGATCATCTCTTCTCATGCAAGTTTGTAAAAATATTTAATAGCTCAATTCAATTGTGGAGTAGACTTGCTAGTCCTTAGCCCTTGTGCATATATGCTTCTTGGGAATTGATTTATTTTGACTAAGCAATTGCATTCATTTAGATAGTTGCATATAGGTAGATTGCATTTAGTTAGTTCCCATTGAATAAATGCCACACCCTTACTTCATTCTTGGTTTTAGCATGAGGACATGCTTGGTTTAAGTGTGGGGAGGTTGATAAACCCCATTTGTAGGGTTTATCTTGTGCTTGATTTAAGGGATTTTATGACCTTTTACCCACATTTATTCAATGAAATAGCATGGTTTTATAACTTCTCCTTTAATTGTGCTTAAGAGTGAAAACATGCTTTTTAGGACTTAAAATAGCTAAATCTAATTCTCCTTGATTCCATTAGATGCCTTGATATGTTTGTTAAGTGATTTAAGGTTTAGGAGGCAAAGATTGGATCAAGGGAATGAAGAAAGAAACATGAAAAGTTGGAGAACTCATGAAGAAATGAAAGAACCGGAAAGTTGTCAAGCCGACCTCTTCACACTTAAACGACCATAACTTGAGCTACAAAGATCCAAATGATACGGTTCCAGTTGGGTTAGAAAGATAACATCCGGGGCTTCGAAACAATATAAGATTTGTCATAGTTGCTACAAGTATGGTGGTGCGCACGCGCATAGTACGTGCACGCGCCGTTGCTGCCACCTGGTTCACTTAAAGCAAAACATGGCCAGCGAATTCTAAAGCCTTGTGGGCCCAATCCAACTCATTTCTGATGCTATTTAACCCAAGGAATGAAGAGGGAAACAGATGTTAGTTACCATTAGTTCATTCACACTCATTAGGATTAGTTTTAGAAGTAGTTTCTAGAGAGAGAAGTGAGCTTCTCTCTAGGATTAGGATTAGGATTAGGTTTAGTTCTTAGATCTAGATTTTAATTCATCTTCTTCTACTTCTATCTTCTCAATTCCTTGTTGTTACATTCATTCTTCTTCCATTCTTTTATTGCAATTTCCTTTATGTTGTTCTTACACTTTGTTGTAGATCTACTATTATTCCTTCCATTTTCTTTCAATTCAATAAGAGGTAATTCATAATAATTGTTCTTCTTTGCTTTTCTATTGTTGATCTCTTGCCTTTGTAGTTAGATCTCTCTTTAATTCTTGCAATTTATGTTGTTTACTTTTATTGCCTTTTATGTGTTTGTTGAAATGCCTCTTCTAGATATATTATAGATTTTGTTCCTCTTGGCCTAGGTAGAGTAATTAGTGACACTTGAGTTATCTAATTCCTTTGTTGATTGGTAATTGGAGAGATTGCTAATTGGTTTGGAGTGCACTATAGCTAGTCTTTCCTTGGGAGTTGGCTAGGACTTGTGGCTCAAGTCAATTCATTCACTTAACTTTCCTTTATTTAGTAAGGGTTAACTAAGTGGTAGCAATGAACAATTCTCATCACAATTGAGAAGGATAACTAGGATAGGACTTCTAATTTTCATACTTTGCCAAGAGCCTTTTATAGTTGTTAGTTTATTTTCATTGCCATTTACTTTTCATGCTTCTTATCCAAAACCCCAAAACACATTTCTAACCAATAACAAGGCACTTTATTGTAATTCCTAGGGAGAACGACCTGAGGTTTGAATACTTCGGTTTATAAAATTAGGGGTTTGTTACTTGTGACAAACAATCTTTTGTATGAAAGGATTTTTGATTGGTTTGAAAACTATACTTGCAACGAGAATTCATTTGTGAAATTCTATACCGTCAAAAATTCAATCATCAAATGCCCAAGAAGGACCCCCTAGCCAGCGTTCAACACCTTAAAGGCCTCCTAGCACGTGGATCTCAATTGAGCTCAGCCCAAACACTCACCAAGTGGGCTCCAGAAGTGGATGTTTGCACTAAAAGACTGTTTTACCCTTCTTATGTAATCTTTAGTCATTAGTCTAGTATTTATTTGAGGAATTTTACAATCTTTAGGGAGACCTTTTGACACTTTACACATTTTATCATTGTATTTTCTATCAGTATGGGTCTCTAAGCCTCCTAGGTTGAGAGGATGAGCTCTAATGAATTTTATGGATTAATAAAAGTATTATTGTTCTATCCTCAATCCGTGTTTGATTTTCTATTCTAAGATGTATCTTCATTCTTCATCAATATAAATGCGTTGAACCAGCACAAGGTTATCTCATTCTATATGGATTTAGAGTGAGTCCTTCATCGGACAATGATGAACCACTAGCTTGATTATACATCTCTTAGACGACTAATCCAAGACTTCGTTGGGGACTTTTCGAGACACCAGTTCAGCCGAGGTATGGGGAGATTAGGGTCTTTGTGGTAGAGGCTAGAACCAAAGGTACAACATTCTCTGATCTGGAAGATTCGACCTTGTCTGTGGCGTTTTGAGTAGGATCACTAAGGAGAATGGATTGCAGGAGCTTCCCCCTCAATTAGACTAGATCCGCACTAACCCTGGGGTTCAGCTCTAGAGGAGCATTGGCGACCTCTCAAGAAAAGCGTTGATCACATACAGCCTGCCATAGAAGAAATCATTCACAGTTGAAGAAGATAGTAAGATCGGATTGATCCAGAAGAACAAAGCATCTCCAAGCCTTAACCATATTCTTATCATTGCTTTTACCATCAACTGAGTAATGTTATCTTTATTTTCCTTTTATGTGCTTTAAACAAATAAACAACTTTTCTATTCACCTGACTAAGATTTACAAGATAACCATAGCTTGCTTCAAATCACAATCGTCGTGGGATCGACCCTGACTCACTCAGGTATTACTTGGACGACACAGTGCACTTGCTGGTTCAGTTGTGCAAAGTGTAATTCCGCGCTACCAATATACTAATGCAAATTGGATTTTCTGATTCTGATGAGATAAAATTTACAAGTGATTTTGTGTTTATGTTAGCAGGAGGTGCAATCTCTTGAAAATTCACCAAGCAGACATGCATTGCTAGATTAACTATGGAATCAGAATTTATAGCTTTAGAGAAGGCATCGACTGAAGCCGAATGACTAAGAGATTTATTAGTGGATATCCCACTATAGAGTAAGAGATAAACATATGTGACTATGCATTATGATAGTCAGGCTATTATTGCTAGAGCAAAGAATAAGATCTACAATGGTAAAGCTAACATATAAGAATGCGGCACAACATTATAAGGCAACTTATTGAAAGTTATGTAATATCCCTGGATTTTGTAAGGTCGGAAAAGAATTTGGCTGATCCTTTGACAAAGCCACTTGCTAAGACACTAGTAAGTGAAACATCGGGGGATGGGACTTGTACCTATTGAGTAAAACTATACGATTGATACCCAACCATTTTGATTAGATCTTCTATGATGATGGTTTAATGTGGTCAATGAAGTCATACATGTTTTAAGGATACTATCGCTTCTTTATTTTCTGCCACACATATGAGATGTTTGGCGATGAGTTCCTCCCTAGGGTGAATGATAATACTAATGTAATTATGGTGCTTTATTGTTTTCACTATTCATATGAGATGCTTGGTGATGATGTTCATAGTCCAAAAAAGTGGGGATGAAAATTTTGCTACAGCATACTCTTGATGGATAAGCACAAAAATAAGAGTGGAGATGAGGTCGTCTCCTATGAATTTGGGCACTTAACTTTAGAGCTCTTATGTTAACAGGATGTGGCATATGATTGTTAAAGCACAAACTACCAGGAGCAACTTTACCTAAGAGAATATTTTGTGGACTTGTGGATGTACACCAACCATAAACTTAGAAGTATAAGGTTCAAAGAGTTTACTCTACCACGCTTCTATAGGATTGTCACTCACTCGACCTAAGGTGAACTTCAAATCCTTTTGAATACTTCACAAATGCAAAATATTCTCAACCTCTCTTAGTTCTTTTAGTATTCTCTAAGTTTGAAACATGTGGGGATTGTTATGTTCTTAAGATTGTGTTTCAAACTTAGTACCACATGAGACGCTCTAATAAAAATAAAAGCTTTGAATTGATTTATGATCGTTGCTAATCTTCTTAAAAATATAAACGTTGCTAATTGAGAAGAAAAGCATTAAATGATTTAATGTTAATTAAGAAGAAAATCATTGAATTATTTTATGAATATTGGATGAATTGAATTATATAAAAAGAGAAGTATTAGATACAATATATATATATATATATATATATATATATATATATATATATATATATATATATATATATATATATATATATATATATATCCAAAAGACTCTCAATTTTTGTTAATCTGTATTTTGTACTCTATCTCTTTGTCAATAACATTAAACCTTCTCAAATATTAGCAAAAGTTACTTGCAATAATTTTTTCAATTAAGAAGAAGAATGAGGTTGTGCTGTTCTAAATGTTCTAAGAATATTGGTGTGGACTGTATTCTTGATGATCCACGTCTAATCTTGGAGGATTTCTGTCAAAAGCATTCCATCTACGGGTAGGACAGTAATAAATCCTTAAGGACAGTGCCTAACACAATTCATGATAACCTCATTCTAATATTCTTTTAATATATTTGTCTACAAAATTTTATTTATATTTAAATTTGGTAAAATATTATTTTGTTGGAAGTCTAATTTCCAACCTTTCTTTCCCCATAATGATCTCTCTCTTTAAGTTACTGATACAAAATTCTCCCAATGTTCATATGAGGATGATTTTGCTTTCATGGGACAACAATAAAAAAAATTTGGAACAGAAATTCTATTCAGAATTTCAGATACAGATGCAAAGAAAAAGAACATATGACAACTGTAGATGTCTGTGTTTGTTATTGGTGCAAAACAGATTTTTACATCAAAAGATGTGTTTTAAACTAGGAGGTACAATGATACCGCATTGGTTAAACATGTTGAATTGTATTCTGATATTAGAAACTCATACATGAATATCCATCCAGTATATACAAGATGTGAACGTTAAACATCATCATTATTAGATTTATAGTCTTGAATAATAATAATAATAATAATAATAATAATAATAATAATAATAATAATAATAATCTACTTAATATACTAAAACTGGATTTTTCCCCAACTAATAAAGGTGAGGTATCGATCTCTCGTGACTCCGTTTTTCCTCCAAAATGAACTTTTCTATTCTCTATTCTAAATTATTTTATAAAAAATATCTTTATTATAATTATATTATAATTAATATTTAATGAATAATACATACTTATACTAATTTAGGAACATATCTTTATTATAATTATATCAACTCAATATTTAATACATTTTTAAACTAGTTATCAATTATCAATTAAAAATACTTTTAATCATTTTATAATAATAATAATAATAATAATAATAATAATAATAATAATAATAATAATAATTGATATGATAATTGCACCGGTCATGGTAATCATGATAAGAATATTTGAATCTAATCATAAAATGATCAAATTTTATGATATTAATAATGCACATTAATTTTAAATATTTTTAGTCATTTTAATTATATTAATTTTAAAAATATTGATATAATTTTAATTTTTTTTCATTATCCAATAATAATAATAATAATAATAATAATAATAATAATAATAATAATAATAATAATAATAATAGCAACTTAGAAAATCCGTATATAAACTATTTCAATTACCCGTATATTATTATTAAAATTCTATCTATCTATCTATCTACTTAATGTACTAAAACTGGGTTTTTTCCCAACTAATAAAAGTGAGGTGTCGATTTCTCATTAATCTATTTTCTCGCCAAAATAAATACATTATTTTCGCTTCTAAGTTTATTTTATAAAAATATCTTTATTATAATTATACTATAATTAGCATTTAAGTAATGATACATAATTATATTAATTTAGAAAAATATCTTTATTATAGTTATATAAAATTAATATTTAATGTATTATTAAACTACTTATTAATTATCAATCAAAAATATTTTTAATCATTTTAATAATAATAATAATAATAATAATAATAATAATAATAATAATAATAATAATAATAATAATATGATAATTATATGATAATGGCACCGGTTATTAATAACCAATTTATATTTCTATAAATAAATTTATTTTAGAAAAATATCTTTATTATCTATCTGTTCTATTATATAAAAATAAGATTTTTACACTTAATAACAGAACTGATGCGGCATGCTCTTAAGGTGTTTCCTGATTTATTTCATTTAATTCGTTAAAGCAAATCAATTATAATTAATTAATTATATCAATTAATTAATTTGATTAGACATTCAAATCTCACCATTTATTATAATTTATATGAATTTATTAATTATTTTATTTGATTGGAATAAATATCGAATTATTTAATAAATAATAAATATGATAATAAAATATATGAATTAATTTAATTAGTTTATTTTTCTCAATACCATCTATTTATACCCGATCAAATATTTTTTACTCATTCGCTTTCTTTTCTTTCTCTCTCTCCCTCTCTCCCTCCCCCTTTCTCTCGTGTTTAGGTACAATTTTTGTAATTTATTGAATTTTTGTTTCTTTTATATTTATTTATACATTTTATTTTTTATATTTTTTAAAATTTTTTGTTTATTTTAATTGCTTATTATTAGGTGTACACTTTTTTTTCTTTTAATTTTTGATTAACAAAAAAATGTATCATTTTTACGTTATTTTTAAATAATCTTACTATAATTTTGTTTTGTAATATTCTATTTTGTCATGTGTACTTCAATTCATATATATATTGTCTTTTTTTGTGATTCACAATTAATATATACATTGTTTGTGTATGTGGTTTATATGTATATATTTTTATTGATTTTCTTTATTTTATTTTTTTTGTGTGTCTCTTTGTTACTCTTTATTTTAGTTATATATATTCATTGATTTCTCTGTATTGATGCTCTTTTTATTTGAAATATTGTGACAATTTAGAGTGTATGTTGTGACCCATGTGATATTAGTTAATTTGGTGTATCTTTTTAGATGGTTTATGTTATAATGTGTTTAAGGAGTTGACTTAAAATTATAATATGATATATAAATTTATAAAAATTACTTAAAGTATGCTAAAATATTAGGACATTATCATATAGATATTTTTTTATTTGTCTGTTATATTTAACTATATAGGATCTTGAAAATTATATAATTATATAATTAATTATTTTTTTATATAATTATTGTATTGATCATTTACATTAGTGAGACTATTTTCAATATTAATATTTATAAATATGCTATTATTTATATAATTGATTGAATCATCTTATTTGTTTAAATTTAATTCTATTGAATCAATTATTTAAGGTGCCATCACTATTTCTATTTTTAAAATATTTTTTAATATTATTTAACAATTCTAATAACATAATAACAATTAAAAAAAATAAGACGGTACAAAATTACAATGACATAAGATTGAAGGTGAATGCTATCCAACCCCCTCTAAAATAACATGTAAGTTACCCTTTATTATGTGTAGGGGTGGAAAAAGGCCAGGCGGCCTGCCAGGGGCCTGCAGCCTGGCCTGTGTTTGGCCTGGCCTGGCCTGTTATAAAATAGGTACAGGCCCAGGCTCTTTTAAAAGCCTTAATACATTAATAGGCCAGGCTCAGGCTTACTAATTAGCCTTATAGGCCTGTCAGGCCTGCCTGAGCCTGTTAAAATATAATTAAATATATAAATAAATATTTATTATTAATAAAATTATGAGATATTTTAAATTTATTATATTTTATTATAAATATTTTTGTATATTTTAAATATGTTAGAAGTTTAAAATTTTTTATAAATATTAAATATATGACATATTATATATAACAATTTTTATTAAAAAATAATTTTTTTGAATAATATTTTTATTTTGTAAAAAAAAATTATCAGGCCTTTTAACAGGCTTCAGGCCAGGTTGAATAACAGGCCAGGCCTAGTACTTTATAAAGAGCCTATAACAGGCTGCAGGCCAGGCTCAGGCCAATCAACTGTATGACAGGCCAGGCCTGTTAAGAGCAAAGCCTGGCCTGGCCTGGCCTGTTTCCACCCCTAATTATGTGTCACATTGTAATTGATTCTTATCTTAACCATAGTTAGGTTATTTTATAATTTATTATTCTTAAAATATCAAAGCTCCACTCTCGTTAATTGAAGCACATTCCACTCCTCCATTTTTTGTTCATCACTTCATCACCTAGATTCAGTATGCTTTCGTGACAAGAAGCACCAACGTCATCGCCATCTACTGCCTTCCCACACAACCTCTATTTCTTTAGTGCATCATCCCTTAGTCACGTCGTTGAATTCCGTCGCCCATAACTTGTCCTTCCTAGTACAACCAGCGCTTCTTTTTGTCATGTATCACTGCTTATCCATATAATTAATGGTTAATTTTAGTTATTAAATTTTTTTATTAAAAAAATATATATTTATTTAATTACGTGACGGAACATATATTTATATGTAAAATATAATATAATAAAATAAATCTATTCAAAGTATTTAAAAGTATAATTAAAATTATGAACATACAAATATAATAATAAAATTTGTACTCCAAGCAAATAAACATATTTTTTTATCATACATATATTATTTAAAAAATAAATATATTATTAAAACTAATAACAGAAATTTAAAATAATAAAATTTAACTTTCTTACCGTATTTTTTATAGTATTTTTTATTTTTTTATTTTTTAATTTATTAGTACTTTATTATTTAATTAAAAATTAAACAAATTATTTTTATGAAAAATTATTTTTTGTATTATATTAGAGAAGATACCAATATAGCAGTTTAAAAAATAAATTGTATAAATATTTAAGAGATAAATATGAAATACATACTTAAAATAAATAAAACAGACAAAATAGGAGTACTATTGAAAAATGGAGAATTATTTTTGTCTGTTTTATTTATTTTAGGCATGTATTTCATATTTATCTCTTAAATATCTATCTATATAATTTACTTTTGTATTTAAAAATTTTAATATTATCTATTTTTTATTTAAAAATCATTTTTACATTATTTTTTAGACTGTTATATTGGTCTCTTCTTTAAGATAATGCAAAAAATAATTTATCATGAAGATAATTTATTTAATCATTAATTAAATAATAAAGTACGAATAAATTAAAAATTAAAAGAATAAAAATACTATAAAAAATACTTGTAAGAAAGTTAGATTTTATCATTTTAAACTTGTGTTATTAATTTTAACAATTTATTATTTTTTAAAATAACTTATGTACAATAAAAAATATATTTTTTCTAATTTTAATTATACTTTTAAGTACTCTAAATAGAGTTATTATATTATATTTTACATATGAATACATGTTCTATCGTGTAATTAAATAAAGATTTATTTTAATAAAAAAATTTAATAACCAAACTAAACATTACTTAGGTATGTATTTCATATTTATCTCTTAAATATTTATACAATTTATTTTTTAAACTGTTATATTGGTCTCTTTTCTAATATAATATAAAAAATAAATTTTCATAAAAATAATTTGTTTAATTATTAATTAAATAATAAAGTACTAATAAATTAAAAATTAAAAAATAAAAATACTATAAAAAATACGGTAAAAAAGTTAAATTTTATCATTTTAAATTTTCTGTTATTAATTTTAATAATATATTTATTTTTAAATAATATATGTATGATAAAAAATATGTTTATTTTTTCGAAGTACAAATTTTATTATTATATTTGTATGTTCATGATTTTAATTATACTTTTAAATACTTTGAATAGATTTATTTTATTATATTATATTTTACATATAAATATATGTTCCATCACGTAATTAAATAAAGATATGTTTTTTTAATAAAAAAATTTAATAACCAAATTAACCATTAATTATGTGGGTAAGCAGTGATTCACGCCAAAAAGAGGCACTGATTATGCTATACTGGGAAGAGAGGTTGTGTAGGAGAGCATGACGATGACGTTAGCGCTTCTTGTCATGAACGCGACGGTGCTTGGAAGGACCAAATCTAGGTGATGAAGTGATAAATAAAGAATGGAGGAGTGGAATGTGCTTCAATTAAGAGCTTTGATATTTTAAGAATAATAAATTATAAAATAACTCAACTATGGTTAAGATAAGGACCAATTACAATGTAACATATAATGAAGAGTACTTACATGTTATTTTAGAGGGGGTTGGGTAGCATTCACCAAGATTGAAATACCCGTGATAAAATTATGTTGATAATATACACTTGGGTATTACTAACAACTATGTTAGTAATTACTTAAAATAAATAATAAAATAAGTTATAGGATATTATTTTATTTAAATTATTAATAATTAAAAGAATAAAAAGTCAATAATTATTTTTAAAATAGACATTAAATTTAATTTTATGGTTTGAATTGTTAATAAAATTTATAATTTTCAGATTTATATCTACTCAATTTATATATTTTATTTTATTTTACTTTAACAAAAAATTGAGACGTGCATTTTTAATTAATTATTTAAAAAGTTTAGCAAAATGAGTTATATCAATTATAATTAATTATCGATAATTGATATCAATAAATTGATTGTATTAATTTATAAGATGAATAATGTGTAATGAATGTTATGAAATTAATTATAATAAATTAATAATTAATAAATAAAAAAGTAAAAGGGACTTTTTTTATTGCTTTTTAATGGATATACATTTTTATAATTTTACTTTCGCTTTATCTCTTTCTTTCACATTTATTTCTTTTAATTTATTGAACTAAATCAATTATATTAATTATTTATATTAATTAATTAAGTACTTTTTAATAGATTATTATAATTGTGCCTTTAGACCATAGGTTTAAAATATTATAAAAAATCTTTTATAAAAGTTGTTAAAAAATAAATATTTTTAAAATGTATCCTTAAAACACAAATTAACTAAATTATTTTTTAATTTAATGTGTTTGATTCATTCAATTGTATTAATTATAACTGTTCGGTAGTCGATTTCCGGACAAGTCGGGTGATGATTGATGGGAGCGAGGATTCCTCAATCGCGGTTGTGTCGGGTTCCGGTTTGCCGTGAAGTCGAGCACTTGTCGTGAGAGAAATAGGGGGGTGCCACCTGCAAAGACACTCCGACGATCTAGTCAATCAGTGTGCAGGCGGAGAAATGTTAGGTGAAAAGGTGACGTACCTCGAGGGAAGGGCAGGTCCTCCCCTATTTATATCGTGTCAGAGGTGGGCCCTACGAGGACACGCCCACCTTCTTCGAAGCTTCCTTACAGCTGTAGCGAGGAGCTGTCAGGGACGCGTGTCCGGGTCGCGCTGTGAACAGTTTGCATCCGACCGTTCGGGTCGGGTCGTCACCGGGTCGAGTTGACCCGAGAATCACTTGGGCTGGGCCGTAACAGTGCCCCCACGCGCCAGTGGTAGTCGTAGGGACTATTAGTGGCGTGTCATCGCCCGTTTCGTTTGTTCTCGTCAACTCGGCCACACGTGGGGAGTATACGCCCTCAACGCGCGTGTCCCCTGGTTTGCATAAGCAACCGTTTCGTCGCATCGTTCCCTGTGCGGAGCATTAAATGCTCATAATGGGGTGGAAAAACCCCGTTTGCAAAGACTATTCTGCCCCCAGGTGTTTCGCGCTTCTTGGGAGGCAGTTTTTAAACAATCAGTTTTATGCTTCTGTATTTCTTCATACTTCCCCTCTCTCTCCTTCCTTTTCCTTGCTACAAAATTTCAGAACGTCATTGTGGTGCTCTCGTACATCCTCCTTGCCTCTTTCCAGGCTTTGCAATTTCATCCCCTTTCCATCAATTCAGGTAATTCTTTGAATTCTTTTCTTTCGTGCTTCATTCTTGCATGCTTGTTGCCTGGTTTTTGTTGCTGCTGTGTAGCCTTTCAATGGTGGTTATACGTGTTAGGGGGGTATCATTCCAGGGTAGGTTTTTCCTTGAACTTCTACATCCATTTATAGTGTTTCATCCTTAGTTAGGGAGTAGTGGGGGTAGTGTCCGTGCTCGGCCTGAGCAACCGATCTCTTAGACTGACTGGATGGTCCCCCCATGTAGGTATGGCTCGCACGGTCTCCCGGGCTTCCCCTTCTCCCGCGGCGTACGATCCCTATGCTTGGGTCGTTTCCGACGTGAAGGATTCGCCTAACCAAATGGGTGAAGAGGAACTCACCGAGTTCCGACAAGCCGAGTACTTGTGCGGAGGGACTGATGAAGAAGCCAATTATGACGTCTTCGTCACGACTCCTCACGAGCGATTGTACAAGATAAATTTCCACCACCCCCGAGTAGCCGACTGGATTTGGTTCTACAAATCCATGTTTACTCAAGTTGGGGTTCGTATTCCGTTTTCCGCCTTCCAGATGGCGCTTTTAAGCCGTGTGTCCGTGGCGCTGTCGCAGTTGCATCCGAACAGCTGGGCCTCAATCCGCTGCTTCGAGATGGTTTGTGAGTATCTTGAGCTTCCGGTGTCTGTAGATGTTTTCCTTTTCTTCTTCAACCTTACTAACCCTTCGAAGGAAGGGAAGCATAAAAAGGGGTTCATGTCCTTCCGGTCTGCCCAAGGTCGGAGGATTTTTGGTTTGTTTGAAGACTCCTATCATGGGTTTAAGGACAAATATTTCAAGGTCCGCCCTGTCAAAGGTCGTCATCCTTTTTGGTTGTCGTTGGAGGGGGTATGCCTTATTCCGACCTATTGGAGTTTCGGAGCGGGGTCCAATGCCTTCGTTAAGGTAACCTATAGGGGCATGTCTGCGGTGGATAGGAAGATTGCCGATGTGTTGATGGCAGTCTTCGGGAGGAATCATGTAAATCCTCACCTTCTCATGGGTGATCGGGAGGCCGGTCGTAATTATATTTGTGAGAAGCCTCTTCTTGTCCCTTGTCTTTTTGCTTTTGTTAACAATTGTAGTGATTAACCGACTTCGTTTGCTTTTTCGCAGTGGAGATGTCTGCCTCGGTGACGGGTCTTCCTAACTTATTCCAAACTTTTCTGTTGGCTAGTGACGACGAAGGGGACAATGAGAAATCTGCCGCCGAGAAGTCTGCTGCTCCTTCGGATGATAAGGCTACTACCGAGCAAGAAGCTGCGGTCGACGGGACCGGGACCTCGGCCCAAGCTGCCCAGGTCGAGGTTGACAAAACGGTTCATGTTTCCCCCCTCCGCGAGGTGATCGGCACCGGGGGTTCGACGTCTAACCCGGATGCTGATGACGAGGTGGAAGAGGTCCCTAGCCTCAAGAGGAAAAGGAAAACGTCGTCCAGTCCTGAGGGGGTTCTCACTGTTATGAAGAGGAATTTTGATGCCGGGAACTTTATAGATTCCCAGCTGATTCCTGGTACCGAGGAGTATTTCCATGAGTCTTCCCTTGCCGGGCAGGCGAGGTGGATGTACCGTACCCTTTTACGTGGCACAGTGATAGCTCGGAAGGCCGAGTTTGAGCTATCCGGGATGGAGTCCCTCCGTAGAAGGTTGGAATCTACTGGGAAGGCTAACAATGAGCTAAAAAGTGAAGTTGAGACTCTCCGAGAGCAGTTGACCCAATCAAATGAGAAGCTTGACGCCACTGAGAAGAAAGCCACCGCTGCCGAGAAGAAAGCCGCCACTGCTGAGAAGAAGTTAGAAGAATCAGACGCCACGGTTTCTTGTCTTGTCGATCGTGAAATGGCTCTAGAAAATCAGGTTGGCGCGGCACAGAAACGAGTAGCCGACCTGGAGAAGGAGAAGCAGGCCGTGGAGGCCGAACTGGCGACATGTAAAGCGAAATATAAGGACGTTGTCAAACAAGGAAAGGGTGCGATTTTAGCGACCGAGGAGGCTCTTAAAGCTCAGGTCAAGATCGTTGCTCCCGAGTTTGACACGTCGGCTATCGGTGTTTTCAAGGTCATTCAAGACGGCAAAGTTGTTGACGTCCCCAAGAAATGAATTCTCTGTCTAAAGCTTTTTTGGTTTAGCCGCTTTATTTTGGCTTTGTGAACAATTTGACTTTTTAGTCGTTTGCCCAATTCATCGTAGTTAACTCTTTCTTATTCGTCTGGTTGTGTTATCGTTTCTATTAACCGTTGTTGGTTTATAGCTGTCGTTTATATTAAAGAATCGTGGCCTTTCGCATAGTCATTCGTTATAGCGGCAGTTTGACGGGCTCCCGGGGTGATCAGTCCCGGGGTTTCGCGTCGTTGTCGGTCGTGATGGAACGGCTTATCTGGAAAAACGGGGAACAAAACAGGAGAGAAAATTTGCGCAAGTATATCTTATTCGGTAATTACATAAAGGACTCGTAGGTCACTATGAAAAGTTCAAATTCGTAAATTAACCACTTAGCTCGATTGGTCGGCACGTCGGTCCGCACGCTAGGAGTAGAATCTTCTCAAGTTATCCGCGTTCCATGTTCTCGGGACTTCCTTACCATCAAGCCTTTCTAACTTGAAAGCGCCTTTACCCATCACTTTTTTGATTCTATAGGGGCCTTCCCAGTTTGCCGCTAGCTTGCCTACTCCAGGGGTCGGAGGGCCAATGTCGTTTCGCCTCAGGACGAGGTCGTTCGGCTCGAATTCCCTTTTGAGCACTTTGGTGTTGTAGCGCAGGGCCATTCTTTGTTTTAGCGCTGTCTCTGTCAAATGAGCCATTTCTCCGGCTTCATCTATGAGGTCCTTTTCCACGGTTTCTTCTACTCCTTTCAAAAGTAATCGGGGGCTCGGTTCGCCGATCTCTACGGGTATTACCGCGTCCACCCCATACGTTAGCCGGAAGGGAGTCTCCTTAGTGGAAGATTGTTCAGTTGTTCGGTAAGACCAGAGAACCGAGGCTAATTCGTCGGCCCAAGCACCCTTTTTATTATCCAAGCTCTTCTTCAGCCCCGAAAGGATAATCTTGTTGGCAGACTCCACCTGCCCGTTTGTCTGGGGGTGTTCTACCGAAGAGAACCTTTGTCTTATACCCAAGCCGTTAAGGAATTCCATGAACTTCTTGTCAGTAAACTGCGTGCCGTTGTCCGATATGACGACTTCTGGTATCCCAAATCGTGTTATCACCTGCCTCCACATGAATTTCTTGCAATTGGACGAGGATATGCTAGCTAGTGGTTCGGCCTCTATCCATTTGGTGTAGTAGTCAATTGCGACTATGAGGTACTTGACTTGCCCGGGACCGACTGGGAAGGGCCCTAAGAGGTCGACTCCCCATTGAGAAAATGGCCGTGAGGTCGTCAGCAAGCTTAACTCGGAGGCCGGCGCCCTGGCGAAATTGGCGTTCTGTTGACACTTCACACATTTTTTGACAAACTCCTTGGAGTCCGCCATCATTGATGGCCAATAGTATCCGGCTCGAATTAATTTTCTTGCTAAGGCCTTGCCTCCAATGTGGTGTCCGCAGCAGCCTTCATGGACTTCCCTGAGGACGTAGTCCGTCTGGTCGGGGTGTAGGCACTTCAGTAGGGGCTGATTGAGCCCTTTCCTGAACAGCTGTCCTTGGATGACGGCGTACTTGGCTGCTTCCCTCCTCAATTTCGCCGCATCCTTTTCATCGTCAGGGAGTTTGCCGTGTTCTAGAAAGTTGGTGATGGGGTCTAGCCATGAAGAACCTGGTCTTGACACGCACAGTGTGACCGCTGGTTCTCTTGTCATACCTTGAATGAGAGACCGGTTGCCTTCTCCCGGCTTCGTGCTGGCCAACTTCGATAGGAGGTCTGCCCGTGTGTTCCTTTCTCTAGGTACGTGGTGGACCGTGACTTCTTCAAACTTTTGGCTCAAGCTCTTAACTTTTTCCAAGTACTTTTGTAACAACGAGTTTTTGGCTTGGTAGCTCCCGTTTACCTGGGAGGTGACGACTTGGGAATCGCTGCATACTTCCAGTCTTCTTGCTCCGACTTCCGCTGCTAGGGCTAAGCCCCCTATAAGGGCTTCATATTTTGCCTGATTGTTCGAGATGGGAAATTCGAATTTGACCGACTGCTCGTATACAACTCCAACCGGGCTTTCCAGGATGATCCCAGCACCTCCGAACGTCTGGTTGGAGGCTCCGTCTACGTGGAGCTTCCACCGTGTACTCGCTTCTTCGATTGGATCCCCCGTTACTTCTACTAGAAAATCTGCCATCGCCTGCGCCTTGATGGCTTGCCGGGGTTCATATCGTATATCGTACTGGGAGAGTTTAATGGACCAAGTCATCATTCTTCCCGCCAGGTCGGGTTTTTGAAGTACTTGCCGGATCCCTTGGTCCGTTCTCACGACAACCTGGTGACTTTGGAAATACTGTTTTAACCTTCGCGAGGAAGTCAAGAGTGCTAGGGCTAGTTTTTCCAACTTGTTGTACCTTAATTCTGCCCCTTGTAAGGCACTGCTTATGAAATAGACTGGCTGTTGAGTTTTCCCTTCTTCCCGCACCAGAACTGCAGCCAGGGCTTCTTCTATTATGGCGAGGTACAGGTATAGTGGTTCCCCGTCCTTTGGCTTCCCGAGGACGGGTGGTGCCGCCAGGATTTTCTTGAAGTGCCGAAAGGCCTCCTCGCATGCGGGTGTCTATTCAAACGCCATCCCTTTCTTCATGAGGTTAAAGAATGGCAGGGCCTTTGCTGCCGATGCTCCGAGAAACCGGGATAATGAGGTCAACCGCCCCGCGAACCTTTGGACGTCCTTGATACAACCCGGGCTCTTCATTTGGAGTATTGCCTGGCACTTCTCCGGGTTAGCTTTTACCCCTCTCTGAGTTATCATGAAACCCAGAAACTTGCCGGCTTCCATGGCGAAGGCACACTTGAGGGGATTCAGCCTCATGCCGTGTTGCCGGAGAGACGTGAATACTTTTCCCAGATCCTTTATGAGGTCGTCAGGTTGCATTGTTTTCGCAAGGATGTCGTCGACATAGACTTCCACTGTCTTGCCTATTAGATCGTGGAAAATCTTGCTCATAAGCCTTTGGTATGTCGCTCCTGCGTTTTTCAGACCGAATGGCATCACCTTGTAACAGAAGGTTCCTCCTGGCGTTATGAACGCCGTTTTGTCTTCGTCTGGACGGTGCATCGGTATCTGGTTATAACCGGAGTAGGCGTCCATGAAGCTTAGATAACGGTAGCCCGCCGCAGCGTCGACGAGTGCATCTATGTTAGGGAGGGGGAAACAATCCTTAGGGCATGCCTTGTTGAGGTCAGAGTAGTCTACACACATTCTCCACTTGCCATTGTGTTTTTTCACTAGGACTACATTCGAGAGCCACGTCGAGTAGTCCACTTCTCGTATGAAACCTGCTTCCAGGAGGCTGGCCGTCTGCCTGGCCACCTCCTCCGCCCTCTCTGTCGACATCTTTCTCCTCCGTTGCGCTACTGGGCGTGTTTCCGACCTGACAGCCAAATGGTGTGACATGATTTTTGGGTCTATGCCTGGCATGTCGGCAGGTGTCCAGGCGAACAAATCCCTATTGGCCCTTATCATTTCGACCAAGGGCTCCTTTAACTCACGTGGCAGGCTCTTGTTGATGAACGTGAACTTCTCCTCCGTGTCGCCGATCACGAGTTTTTCCAGATCCCCTTCTGGTTCTGGTCTAGGTTTGTCGTCTACTCTGGCGTCCAGGTCGGCTAGGAACACACCGGATGCCTCTCTGGATTTCCTTCTCAGGGATAGGCTGGCATTGTCGCATGCGACTGCCGTCTCGAGATCCCCTCTTATGGACCCTATGGATCCGTCGTCGGTAACGAACTTCATGACTAGCAGCTTAGTGTTGATTATCGCTTCAACATCGTTTATCGTCTTCCTTCCCAAGATGATATTATAGGCGGTGGAATCTCGGAGGATTACGAACTCGGCCATCGCCGATCTTCGACCTTGGGCTTGCCCTACCGAGATCGGTAGGGATATTACTCCGTCAGGTTTGATGAAGTAGTCGCCCAACCCAATGACCCCGTGCTGGTGAGTTGTCAGGTCGGCGTCCTTTAGCCCAAGTGCGTCAAACACGTTGCGGAACATGATGTTTGAATCAGCTCCTGTGTCGACAAGGATGCGTTTGACGAGGCCGGTTCCCACTCTGGCCGTAATGACCATGGGGGGTTTTCCGGGGCGTCGTCGAACCATTGATCTTCCGGGCCGAAAGAAATGGAGGGGGGTTTCTTAGAGTTTCGCACCAACGGGGAGGAGACCGTCAAGACCTTAGCATCTTTCTTGTATGCCGATCGGGATTTTGGCGCGGCGTTTTTGGCTGTCACCACGTTTATCACAGTGAGGCCGTGGTCCCTTTCTTCTGGCTCTTGTCGCCGTTTCGCCGAGCGGGTTTTCCCTTCTTCGTCTTGGTCGCGGTAGCACCTCCTCGGTTCTCTGATAAGATGAGAGAATGCTGCTAGTTTACCTTCTCTTATCGCTTGTTCGAGCGCATCCTTCAGGTCGAAACAGTCCTGCGTTTGGTGGCCGTAACCCTTGTGGTAGTCACAATAGAGGTTCTTGTTTCCTCCCGTACGGTCCTTGAGTGGTCGGGGCTTCGGCAGAATTCCCTTCTCGGCTATTTGCTGATAGACTTCCATGATGGGGAGAGTGAGTGGGGTGTAGTTGGCAAATTTCCCAACCCGGGGAAACGGCCTGGGTGTCTTGCTTGGTGCCTCCTCCCTGGCTTGCTCCTTTGCTCTTTCTCCGTTACCTTGTTGCCGAGCTTGGCTGTAGCCGGACTGCCGCTTATTGGTAGCCATGACTCGGCTGACTTCCTCGTCGTTTATATACTCCTTGGCTACCGTCTGGATCTTGTGCATCGTCCACACTGGTTTCGTGGTAAGGTGCTTTCGAAAGTTTTCGTTGAGGAGGCCGTTCGTCAGGCAAAGGCTGGCCACCGAGTCGGTTAAGCCATCGATTTCCAAGCATTCGTCGTTGAACCGATCCAGGTACTTCCTGGTCGGCTCTCCCTGTCTTTGTGTTATCCCCAAAAGGTTGATCGGGTGCTTTGCCTTTGCTATTCGCGTCGTAAACTGGGCCAGGAACGCACGACTGATGTCCGAGAAGCTGTAAATGGATCCCTGCGGGAGGCCGTTAAACCACCTGATCGCGGGTCCCGCCAGGGTCACCGGAAAAGCTCGGCATCTTACCTCGTCCCCTACTCCCTCTAGGTTCATCCTTGCCTCGAAGGCCGTGAGATGTTCTAGGGGGTCTTGAGTTCCATCGTACCTCATGTCCGTTGGTTTGTCGAAGTGTTTCGGCAACCGGACTTCGAGGATGGAACGGTGGAATGGGGTGACGCCCATTATCACAGGTTGTCGAGTCCTCCTGGACCTCATGTCCTCACGATCTCGTGCCATGCGGCGCGTCTCTCTGCCGCGGGAGTAGATGATGGTATCATTTCGTCTTCTCGGGATCGGGGACTCTTCACGGGTGCTTTCCACTTCCGTTCGGGATGCGGAGGTGCGTCACTGGCGGCTTTGGTGGGAGTCCCTCTCCTGGCTCTCAGGGGACGGGGTGTAGCTGGGGTCGGTGCTTCGCCCATCGCGCTCTTGGTCGGCTAACTGTCGCTCCAAATTTTGGACCCTGTGCCGTAACTCCTGCATTATTATGGCGCTGTCGCCGCCCGTTCCCCCGAAGGGGCGCGTCCTCGTGCGTTGTTCAGTGTGTTGTCGGGGAGACCTTCGCCGACCTCTCAACGAGGCGACAGAGGCCGCCCCTTCCGCTCCGGCTCCTCGGCCCTGGTCCCCGGGACCCTGCACAACGTCCATTAAGGGCAGTCCCCACAGACGGCGCCAATGTTCGGTAGTCGATTTCCGGACAAGTCGGGTGATGATTGATGGGAGCGAGGATTCCTCAATCGCGGTTGTGTCGGGTTCCGGTTTGCCGTGAAGTCGAGCACTTGTCGTGAGAGAAATAGGGGGGGTGCCACCTGCAAAGACACTCCGACGATCTAGTCAATCAGTGTGCAGGCGGAGAAATGTTAGGTGAAAAGGTGACGTACCTCGAGGGAAGGGCAGGTCCTCCCCTATTTATATCGTGTCAGAGGTGGGCCCTACGAGGACAGGCCCACCTTCTTCGAAGCTTCCTTACAGCTGTAGCGAGGAGCTGTCAGGGACGCGTGTCCGGGTCGCGCTGTGAACAGTTTGCATCCGACCGTTCGGGTCGGGTCGTCACCGGGTCGAGTTGACCCGAGAATCACTTGGGCTAGGCCGTAACAATAACTAATCAATTATATAATCTTATTTGATTAGGATAAATATTTCATCATTTAATATTTTATTTGATTCATTAAATTACATTAATCATAACTTCAAATATTTAATTTAGTTAGAGTAAATATCAAATTATTTTAAATTTTGTTTGATTCATTAAACCAAATTAATTATAACTAATTTATTGTTTAATATGATCAACATAAATATTAAATTATTTAATAAATAATATATAAAGCAATGAAATAAATGAACTCAATTAATTTAAATTATTATCTTATAATTTTATACATTCCTTTTCTCCCTTTTTATTTTGTCCTTAAAGTAAAATATTTGTAATATTTTATTTTTTTATCTTAATTTTGTTAATATGTTTCTATGATTTTGTTTTATATTAATTTTTTTATTTATTTTGATTAATAATTTTTAAGGGTATTATTATTTTATTTAAAGATAATTTAAATTTTTGTAATATTTTTATAAAAATTGATTAATAGGTTTTTTTAAAATATTTTTTTGAAATTTTTTTAATAAGATTGTATTTTGATTTTTCTCTTTCATCCTTTGTATTAATTAATTATATTAATCTTCTATTGTAATACATTTTTTATCTACTCCACACATTATCTTTTCTATCTTCTTTTACTTTTTTTAATTGCTCTTTTTACTTTATTTTTAATTATTTATTTTACTCTTACTTCTCATATATAGATTTATTATAACTCATCACAAGTTCTTTCTTAATTTAAGTAATTTTTTAGGTTATATTTTACTATTGATGCTTTTATTTTGTTTAGTGTATTTTTTTAGTCAGTGTTTAATATAATAATCTGTAAATATTTATTCTGTTATGTAAAAATTAAATTTCTGCACTTAATGATAAAGTTGTCGTAACATGTTTCAGATGGTGTTTTTCGATTTATTTTTTTAACTCATTAAATTTATTTTATTATAATATCTATCAATCAATTAATTGTAATTCAAATTTAATGATTATTTTGTTACGAAATTATTATTTCTTAATCTATTTATAGGCAATATATATTAATTATAATCGTAAATTAAGATATTTTACATTAAATTACTTATATAATAGTCATCTCATTTATTATCATAAATGCTGAATTAAATAAGTCACTATTACTTTTGATTTAGAATTAAATGAGAATAAAATCAGAGATACCATTTTATTTGGTCTTTCGGGTTTAATGGGTGTCACACTCAAATATAAATAGTGACTTCCGGATTTTAGTCTCCAACACATCAAAGTCATCTCTGTAACTCTTTTTCCATAAAAGGAATTTTGATTTAACTCTATCAGGGATACAGAAGGTTTTCAAAGAACAAAGGAATGATCTGAATTTGCGCGAATTTTAAATGTTCGAACTTATAACATTGTTTCAGTTTGTTGTCGTTACGAGAATGGCTCTAATTTATACGTGTCAAGGACTAGAATAGATTAAATATTATTTAAGTAATTTATTTCCAATATTGATATTTGATTAAATTAGTTTTAGAGAAATTTAAATTGTTGACTCAATTTATAAATTACGACTATTCTTTTTGAATGTATTATTTTTATATTTTTTTAATATAAAATTTCTTTTTTTTTTACTTTTAAGTTTATTTTCTTTCTTGGATATATATCACATTTTTTCTCATTTTATATTTCATATTAGTAATGTAATTATTAAGAAAAATATATTTAAAAAAGAAAAAGAAATATTAAAACACCACTATTTAAAAAAAAGAAAGCAGGGGAAAACGAAAAATTAAAACATCACTATTAAAAAAAACTGTTAATATGCATATGAATAGAGCTGGAATTGAGGAATATATATAGATATAAAAAATAAAAAAATTATTGAACGATTGTATAATACAAAATAATCATATATATAAAACAAAATAATTATAACAAAAAAATAATTAATATATGTGATTTAGATGTTTTTAATAACTGGTAATATAGAGTTTAACAAAATATAATTCACATATTTTTTATATATATATATATATAATTATTTAACAAAATTAATATATAAGGTTATGGAAAGTTCTATCTAAATTTGACAAGAACAAGACGACTTACATAGAAATGGTTCTTACGAAGGTAAGTTGATTATTTTTCATGATTCTTTTAAGTGATGTTAGGTCTATTTTATAAATATTTTTGGTTCATATTTTAATGTTTTTAATAACCGATAACATAGAGTTTAATAAAATATAATTCACATATTTTTGTATTTATGTATATGTATAGAATTATTTATGTATATGTATATATATTAAGAAAAACTACCGTAATATATATATATATATATATATATATATATATATATATATATATATATATATATAATTATTTAACAAATTAATATATAAGGTTATGAAAAGTCTTATCCAAATTTGACAAGAACAAGACGACTTACATAGAAATAGTTCTCATAGATGATAAGGTAAGTTGATTATTTTCTATTATTCTTTTAAGTGATGCTAGGTCCAATTTATAAATATTTTTTGTTCATATTTTAAGTTTATTTGATAAGTAAACCCTTGCACGCGAATCAAATACAGTGCGATTTTATAGATTTATAGGTGCTAATAGCCTTTATATTTAATTTGTTTATAGTGTGATAATAACCAACATATTTATTGGTAGATTTAACTATTACTATATTATTTATGATCATATTCAATATATATATCTGATTTACTGAAAAAAATAAATTATTAAAACCAATTAATAATTATTTTAGAGTTAATTCAATTAACACTAAATTTAAAAAAATAAACAATACATAATATATTACTTTTTTATTAAATAAATTATTATAATTCAAATTAATTTTTAAAAAATAATTTAAAATTATAATTTCAATTTTATCACGTGCATGGTACGGATAATTATGCTTGTTAATATATCATAGGAGAATAGTGCTTGATTCATTGCTTGACAAGTGTCCAGTTTATTTAGTCGACAAGTGGTGCATTTATTTGCATGACAAGTGGCATAATAGAAAACAACAGTTCAAATTTTGATTTTTGAAAGCCAAACAATTGATTTTGAGCGCAATCTTTCCATTTTTAGAACAGATTTTGAAAATTGAAATGAGAGTTATATTGAGCAAATTTAAATCCAGATTTTAAAAATAAGATCATTGCTTATTTCTTTTATCTCTCTCTTCATTCTATTCTCTCTCTCTCTCTGATTGAGGCAGAAGTAGAAGGAGCTCACTGGTGTTGGAAGCAGTCATCGGCAGAGAAGATAAAGAATGGCGGTGGTCGGTGTTGCAGTTGGGAGAGGTCTAGCAAAAAAAAAAGGACAGAAGATGGTGGCAGAGGCTCCGAATATGCTTCCATCGAGCAACAGAGATGAAGAACAATATGCAAAAGGTGATAATGGCTGTCGATGCAGCGGCGAAGAGAAAGAACAGCGGCAGCGGTGAGTTGTGAGTTGTGTTGCTGCTGTCAGTGAAGAAGTAGCTGGCGGCAAGTTGACGATACCGGTGGAAATTATCATTAGAGTCTTCCTGATTTGTAGGTCAGAGTGATTCCAAAGCAAGATACTATCTCAGAGGGGGTTGCAATCACCAAACAGCGATGAGGGTCATACTGAAAAGCCAATCGATGTGGACGGTGGGAGAAGTCAAGAATAGATCCGAGATCGACATTAGTCTCCTGCTAACAGGAAATGATCGTGAGTCTTCTTCTATACGACACATTCATCACTTTTCTCTTTTTACCCCTTTTGCTTTAGTATTTTCTGCGGTTTTAGTAGATTGTAAAGTCAATTTTGTGTTGAAATGTGAAACCATGTTGTGGTGTTGTGCATTTCTTAGGTTCAGGTCAGGCTTACCCTTCCGAAGCAGTGCGAGCTGAGTCATTTTGAGCATACTTTCCATTATTGTTAAGTGGTAACTAAGGGCTTTGTTACACTCTTCTGCTTCTGTAAGAAAAATTAAGGGGAAAAAATATAGAAGGCTCTATGCAAAATATTGGCTTGAGGAAAAAAATTATTTATTTATTTATTTATTATTATTTACATGTTTTATAAGATGAATTGAATTGTTCAGAATGTAATATTAGACTAGGATTTGTTTGCTTTAACAGATAAGGAAATAAATAAAATTATTGAACTTGAGTGAAATGGTCTTGTTCAAATTCAAACAATGAAATGAGGCAAAATCATTTAAAATGACTAGCTCCTATGGAATTTAACACACTGTTGATTCGCTGCTTTTCTGTTTCTGTGATTCTTTTATTAGTCTTTATGCCGCTCTCTCTTTTTTTTGTATGTTCTCACTATTTTCCTTATCTTTCCTTTTAGTTTTTTGATAAACCCCAATTAAATTTTGCTAAGAATATATTCCTTGAGATGATTACTACTTCTCGTACTTGAATTTCATACATTTTGTATTGCTTTGTGATACATGCCATTATTACAAATTCACAATCACCATCACAAATTCACTTTCATTGTTGAAGGGGGACTCTTTTTACAAATCTTTCAGTTTATTTTACAAAATGGAAGAATAGGAGTTGAGGGCTGACAAGGAAAAATTCCGAGTAAGTTAATTTTGAGAGGAGGAAGAAGAAAGGGACTGTACTTTCTGTTATAAGTGAAAATCCCTCTAAGAGTATATGAAATATTTGCATAATGAGAATTGGTTAAATACCCTTTTGGTTAAATAATTCCAAGGATGTTTCAGGTTCATAATGATGATGAGGTAAGGGCATTATTCATGCTGCTCTCCAACTCAAGCAATTGGGATACTCATATTTTATCAATACCCATCTTTTTTCCTCTCTAATTTTTATAAATTTGGTTTCAATTCTTATTTTTCTTTTTGCATTTTGCTCACCAACTGTTTGTAATTTTGTTTCTTTGTCAGCGTGTTCAGAACTTCAGATAGTGAAGGAGACATAGGGATTCAAGTGGGAGACATGCAAGGCACTATACCGTTACACTTGGCTCTCGGGACAAAATTCTTTCCTCAGGTAAGTTTGAATTTAAATATTTCAAAATGATCAAAGTATTTGGTGGTCTGACGTGAGTTTAAAATCTTGCTATGGATTAATTTCACTTTTTTTATTTAATTCTTTCCTTATTTTGATTAATAATTTGTTTATTTGTTTTTTTTAACTTAAGATATTTTTTTAATTTTCACTTTTCTTAGTTCTTTTGTATGTGGAGTCTCCCTCCTTTTGCAGTATCATGATAATTCTCCCATTTTTACTTATTTGAGTAACATTATGATGAATTTATGATAATTTGGTGCTTGAAATTTCTGTGTGGATTCCATATTGTGGTATGTTGGTTAAAGTGGATTACATGCTAGAAGAGAATGCAAGATTCACGCAACAACAGACTTGCGACTACAAACGTACATGCATATATTATATTTTTTCAAGTTTTTGTGTTTGTGTTGTACAACTAATTTAATTAGTGTGTAACTGATCAGTTTTCCATCTTTTAAATTTGTTCTTCGTTTGGTCAAAATTTATTCTCCTGCAGATCGCACATAGCCTTCCAGTTTTCGCTTAATAACATTGGAGCCTGTTCTGTATTAATGGGAAACTTTTGCCAATTTGTTATTTTTAGCGACAGTTTAATTTTTTGAAAGAAGAGAAATACAAATCTTTCTTAAAAAAGTTTCAGTATATATGTTACTCTATCATAGTTGTACCAATAAGATGTGGGTTGGGAGGATGATTTTCTTTTCTTTTATCTGAAACGGTATGTTGAGCTTTTTCATTATGATCCTATGTTTCCTGGATTACAGCATTAGCTTGCTCTTTGAAAAATTGAAACTCTTCAACAATGAATATGATTCTTGGCAAAAATAAAGCTGATGTTTTATACATGTTCTTAAACTGGGTGAAATTCTAAATGCTTATATGAAGACAAATGGCAAGCTAATGCTAACAATGTTAAGGTAAACTTAGGTAAATAAAAATAGTAAAATTTATTGCAAACTCGATTCAGTGACTAAACATGTAAACTTTAGAATTTGATACCCTTTTGGTCTCCACTACATCATTATAGTGCCAAGTTGTGGCTGTTTGTATATATTTCTTGATCAATACTAATGAATGATCCAATTTGTGTTGCTATTTATGTTCCAATACTGATTACTTGAAGAGGATCTGAAGTGTGTGACTGCTGAAAACAAAAAATTGGCTGAAATGCTCTTTATGCTTTGTGAGGACTAAAACGGTTCTGTTTTGCTCAAAATTCATATTATTAATCACTTTTGTTACCATTGAGATGTTATTCATAAGGAACCTTATTTGAATGATTTCTACTCATTATTACAATGTTGTACAGTTAGTTGGAGATGATCACTTGATGTCTAATGCAAAACGCATTGAGAAAGCAGTACTAGAGTATGTGTGTAATGCTCTTCTTCTTAAGGTTAGTGATTATAAAATTGTTCTCACTTTTTCTTCATAAAATTAATTGTTCAAAATATTCTCACTTTTTCTTCATAAAATTAATTGTATTTCATTAATAGAGGTGTTTATGTCCAGAGTTTGAAAAAAGTTTCTTTTGTGTGCAAATACATTAGAAAATATTGTTCACAAATTTTTTAGCCATATTAAAGCTATTTTTGATAAATTTATTTTTCCTAATTGCTATATTGCTATTTTTTTCTTGCGGTTCTTCCTCTACTATGGATTTCTATAGTATTTTATTTATGCATTTTGTTTTTGTCTATACATTTGTCTTTTACTTTTCTCTTTAAATGTGTAAAAAATTAATTTTAATTTTTACGTAATCATAAATACAGAGAAAAATTAAAAATTAGCCAATTACTCAAGACATAAAAGCTACTCTTTGTTGTGATGTACACTATAAGGATGTAGGAAGAAGTGAAGAACCCAATTCCCAGATAACCAATGAACAAACAACTGCAGTTGCAATGCTTTCCTTCATTCATACTTCAATTTTTGTGGTAATGGCTACTAGACAGAAGCGCAACTATGAACTTATTGTTTTGTTAAATTTTTATATAACCTTTGATGCAATTTCTATCCCTCCTGTAAGTTTGTGAATTAAAAAAATATATATTAAAAGGAGATTAGAACATGAAATTAAGAAATAAATAAAGCTCAAACAGATTGACCTTTGTTGTTGGTTTTTTTTTCTTTTCTTTATTCTCTATTGTCTAAAATGTCAATTGCTGATATTTTTGTATCATCCAATAAACTTGGAAAATATATATTTCATCATTTAAAAGCATTGATAAGAACTAGAACAGGTTTTGGTTTAATTAAATTGAATTTTGATGAGTAGGAGCAATTTTTTTTCGTTTGCAGCTTAAACATATGATGCTTTGATGAGATGGTTTCATTGTGATTTTAGGGTTTGTATATTGAACTTTAGGATTTATGGGATTAGGGAGGGGATTCCAATTCAGCTTGCTCATGATGGCTTGAGAGTCCCAACAAACTTAGAAGGTAATAATGCTTTTGGATCTCAATCTCCATTTTGCTAATCTAGATCAGTACATATGGAACTAGGATATGAGATGTTCATTATGATCAATGCAATGCTTCTATCTCTGACATATCACCACTTTGGGGATGTATGTGCCTGTCAAAATGATTTCATCTCTGGGTTTATTATTGCATTTTAATTTTATAAAACTTTTCCTTATAAATTCTAAAAGTAGATGACATCCAGGTTGTGTTTGCTGAAGAAGATAGAATGGGAGTGGATAGAAAATGTAATATTATCTCAAAATTATTTTCAAATAGAGGATGGACCTCAAGAATGTGATATTATCTCCATTATACCACAAAGAGATCAGTTCATTGTCCAAATTATTTATAAATGGTCCTTTTGGTTCCGCTTCTCATGAACATGTAAAGTATGACATTGTGGTACTGTCTATTGATTGGCTTTGGTGTTGGATCCACCACTTCCATTAGCATTCGTAAATATGTAGCTATTACACATTGATCATGTTGGGGCATTTATATATGTAGTCTACTTTCTATTTTTTTTATGTTATACTGTATAGTACTAAAATTCAGTTTGAAGACAATTTTTTCCATTAAGTAAACACCAAAATTTTGATATTTGACATTTGTAATAAAGCAGTTTCAGATGATACAGTAGCTTAACAAAGGATCCACTTGAAGCATATATTTTATTATAAGAGAGCAAAACTACTTTGATTGGTTTAGAGATTATAATGAATGAATTTTACAACCTCAGACATCAATAAGGTATGGCTTAACTTGACTGCACAAGCTTATTGTCTCATTCTTGCTTAAGTAATACCATTGAGATAAGTAATATCATGTTAAACAATTGATACAGGGACAACATCAGTTATGTCATGATATGATATACCTAAGTTTTTTAATTTCTAACTATTTTCTAACATGTTATCACTCTTTAAGTTGCATTAGATTTTTTATTTTGACTAGTAAAATAGTACCTATTATGATGAACCATTTTAAGCTGTTTATATGTATGTTTTTGTCTATAATTAGAGTCATTAAAAAGAGTTAAAACTCACGAGATAATTCGTTAACTTGCAAGAAAAAGGCGAGTTGAACTAGCAAAACATGTATATATATGTGACGATTAATATATCTTTTTTATTTAACAGTGTGGGATGTATTTGTGCAGTGAAAATCGAGGAGCACTTAAACTGTTTTTTTAAATAAAATTTGGCAAAGCCATGTAAAATATGTACTTTAGTTTGGGGATTCCTGGATTGTTCAAAATCTGTGGATTTCTGTTGCATCTCTTTGCTTGCACTAACAATGTTGTTAATTGTGATGTTTGTATGTTTCTGGTATTATATCTTTACCTTCACTTTTATCTTCTAAGATAATGCTACAATCTTTAAACTAATACCCCATCAGCCAAAAAATTTAGGACATGGAGAAAATACCCCTTTTAAATACACATATAAGAGGAGAGGGAATCAAAATAACTAAATGAGTGATGAGAGTACTTTGACTTTAGGAGTTTGGTTACAAAAGAGAGATAAATAAAAAATTAGTATCAGTGGATTAGGTTTATTTTGGGAATCATAGTAAGAGAGTTTAAGTTCAAATTTAAAAGAATGTTCAAAAGAATGAGTGGGATGAATTTGGATCTTCTAAATTGAAAATTTGTACTTTAGAAGGTAAAGTATGATTTTATATTCTTAAATGGTTTTTCTCTCATATTTATTTTTGATCCTACTTATAAAATAAATAGTAAAAAATCACACTTTACTTTCTAAAATATACTTCAAATTTTAGAGAATCCAAATCCGAGTGGGATAGGTTCACTCAAGAATATACTAAGTTAGAAATTGAAAAGATAAAAACTTTTCCTGAATGTAGTGTTTTTTTTTTCTTTTTTAAATAAATAGGATGCAGGAGGATTTTTTTAAACAATTTGATAAAAGAATAATACTATATTGAAGAGAAAAATTTTGGTAAATAGTGAAATTTATTTTTTGACCAAAAAAATGACAAAATATTTATAATGTGTAATGCATATTTGTTTAGTTTAAATTTAATAAAAAATTTCTTCGCCCAATTTTATTTTTCACAAAAAATTCCTCTCAAAGGAGAGAAGGCTCTTCGAAATCTTTATACTTAGAAAAATTCTCAAAAATAGTGCAAAATATGTGGATGCTTTGGTAAAAATAGTGCAATGATATAAATAATTATCAGTAATTTAATACAAAAAGATTAAAGTAATAAAGATACATCTAACCATATTTTTTTCCATTTTTATTTTATCTATTATTCTTCACTATATTAATAAAGGAAGTGAGGGAAACAATTTTAATTACAATAATAATAAATGAGTACTCTGCCATAGTAAAGATGCAAAAAATTAATTGGGTGATTTCTCATATTTAAAAGTGAATTTGTATTTCTATATTAATAATATTTTTAAATATAAATTTTTGTTAACTATAGTAATAATAAATCTTGACGTTTTGACTGTTTAAAAAAATATTTGCGTCCACAATACGTTTTTATAATTTTAGAATCATTAAAACAATCAATAAAAGACGTATTAGTATTTATTTATATGATTAAATAAATTTAATTATATAACCCAATCATATATAAGTTCTTTTGTACATAGGTTAAGAAAACGAAAAATAAAATACAGTTTTGAAACAAATTCAATGAAGGATGAGAAACATACCAAAAAAACATTTTAAATAGTTAATTTCACATTTATAAAATAGTTAATTAATCATATTTTTTTAGTTTAGTTAAAATATTCTTTTGAAGGTTATCATTATTAATCGAATTAAACATCAACATAATAAAAGAGATTAATCATTGAATTTTTTTTGTATAATAAATAAATTAATTCTTTTAATAAATATATACTAATCTTTCTATAAACAAACTACATATAAATACAGTAAAATAGATTATGTATATAACTTGCGTTACCACAAATTATACATTAGAATTTAATAATATAACTAAATGTTAATTAATTAGTATTTGTTGTTTGTGTAATTATAATATAAACTATTTTTATTAAAATTTTATTTTTTTGAATTCTATAACAGTAATAGAGTGTAACAACATTTATTTAAATATATAAATATAATAAATTTTATATTCAAGTAAAATATAATAACAAATTCAACATTTGGCTTGCATGTAGCGTTAGTCTTACACTAAAAAAAGTTAATAGTGTCTAATTTATTTAAGAAACATGAAACAAATAGATCTTAGCATACAACTTTTTTTTAATAGATATTAATATGAGTTATAAAAATAAGATTATTTAGCCTCTATAAATATAGGTTGGAACAATTTATATATTGAATAATAAATTTTTATATACAAAGGCTTTTCAAATGAAAAGTAATAACTATTAATATTAATAGATATGTACTAATAAATTTTTATTCGTACGGGTTTTACACTAATAATAATAATAATAATATCTAACACATTCGCTCGGTTTTACACTAGTAATAATAATAATAATAATATCTAACACAATTATGGGTTGAAAGTGATAAGTTGTGAAATTATTTTCAATGTGACATTGTGACTGTTCTAATGTTTAATCTCTTGATTTTGCCATTATCACAAGACTGATTGATATTGTTACGGCCCAGCCCAAGTGATTCTCGGGTCAACTCGACCCGGTGACGACCCGACTCGAACGGTCGGATGCAAACTGTTCACAGCGCGACCCGGACACGCGTCCCTGACAGCTCCTCGCTACAGCTGTAAGGAAGCTTCGAAGAAGGTGGGTTTGTCCTCGTAGGGCCCACCTCTGACACGATATAAATAGGGGAGGACCTGCCCTTCCCTCGAGGTACGTCACCTTTTCACCTAACATTTCTCCGCCTGCACACTGATTGACTAGATCGTCGGAGTGTCTTTGCAGGTGGCACCCCCCCTATTTCTCTCACGACAAGTGCTCGACTTCACGGCAAACCGGAACCCGACACAACCGCGATTGAGGAATCCTCGCTCCCATCAATCATCACCCGACTTGTCCGGAAATCGACTACCGAACATTGGCGCCGTCTGTGGGGACTGCCCTTAATGGACGTTGTGCAGGGTCCCGGGGACCAGGGCCGAGGAGCCGGAGCGGAAGGGGCGGCCTCTGTCGCCTCGTTGAGAGGTCGGCGAAGGTCTCCCCGACAACACACTGAACAACGCACGAGGACGCGCCCCTTCGGGGGAACGGGCGGCGATAGCGCCATAATAATGCAGGAGTTACGGCACAGGGTCCAAAATTTGGAGCGACAGTTAGCCGACCAAGAGCGCGATGGGCGAAGCACCAACCCCAGCTACACCCCGTCCCCTGAGAGCCAGGAGAGGGACTCCCACCAAAGCCGCCAGCGACGCACCTCCGCATCCCGAACGGAAGTGGAAAGCACCTGTGAAGAGTCCCCGATCCCGAGAAGACGAAATGATACCATCATCTACTCCCGCGGCAGAGAGACGCGCCGCATGGCACGAGATCGTGAGGACATGAGGTCCGGGAGGACTCGACAACCTGTGATAATGGGCGTCACCCCGTTCCATCGTTCCATCCTCGAAGTCCGGTTGCCGAAACACTTCGACAAACCAACGGACATAAGGTACGATGGAACTCAAGACCCCCTAGAACATCTCACGGCCTTCGAGGCAAGGATGAACCTAGAGGGAGTAGGGGACGAGGTAAGATGCCGAGCTTTTCCGGTGACCCTGGCGGGACCCGCGATCAGGTGGTTTAACGGCCTCCCGCAGGGATCCATTTACAGCTTCTCGGACATCAGTCGTGCGTTCCTGGCCCAGTTTACGACGCGAATAGCAAAGGCAAAGCACCCGATCAACCTTTTGGGGATAACACAAAGACAGGGAGAGCCGACCAGGAAGTACCTGGATCGGTTCAACGACGAATGCTTGGAAATCGATGGCTTAACCGACTCGGTGGCCAGCCTTTGCCTGACGAACGGCCTCCTCAACGAAAACTTTCGAAAGCACCTTACCACGAAACCAGTGTGGACGATGCACGAGATCCAGACGGTAGCCAAGGAGTATATAAACGACGAGGAAGTCAGCCGAGTCGTGGCTGCCAATAAGCGGCAGTCCGGCTACAGCCAAGCTCGGCAACAGGGTAACGGAGAAAGAGCAAAGGAGCAAGCCAGGGAGGAGGCACCAAGCAAGACACCCAGGCCGTTTCCCCGGGTTGGGAAATTCGCCAACTACACCCCACTCACTCTCCCCATCATGGAAGTCTATCAGCAAATAGCCGAGAAGGGAATTCTTTCGAAGCCCCGACCACTCAAGGACCGTACGGGAGGAAACAAGAACCTCTATTGTGACTACCACAAGGGTTACGGCCACCAAACGCAGGACTGTTTCGACCTGAAGGATGCGCTCGAACAAGCGATAAGAGAAGGTAAACTAGCAGCATTCTCTCATCTTATCAGAGAACCGAGGAGACGCTACCGCGACCAAGACGAAGAGGGGAAAACCCGCTCGGCGAAACGGCGACAAGAGCCAGAAGAAAGGGACCACGGCCTCACTGTGATAAACGTGGTGACAGCCAAAAACGCCGCGCCAAAATCCCGATCGGCATACAAGAAAGATGCTAAGGTCTTGACGGTCTCCTCCCCGTTGGTGCGAAACTCTAAGAAACCCCCCTCCATTTCTTTTGGCCCGGAAGATCAATGGTTCGACGACGCCCCGGAAAACCCCCCCCATGGTCATTACGGCCAGAGTGGGAACCGGCCTCGTCAAACGCATCCTTGTCGACACAGGAGCTGATTCAAACATCATGTTCCGCAACGTGTTTGACGCACTTGGGCTAAAGGACGCCGACCTGACGACTCACCAGCACGGGGTCATTGGGTTGGGCGACCACTTCATCAAACCTGACGGAGTAATATCCCTACCGATCTCGGTACGGCAAGCCCAAGGTCGAAGATCGGCGATGGCCGAGTTCGTAATCCTCCGAGATTCCACCGCCTATAATATCATCTTGGGAAGGAAGACGATAAACGATGTTGAAGCGATAATCAACACTAAGCTGCTAGTCATGAAGTTCGTTACCGACGACGGATCCATAGGGTCCATAAGAGGGGATCTCGAGACGGCAGTCGCATGCGACAATGCCAGCCTATCCCTGAGAAGGAAATCCAGAGAGGCATCCGGTGTGTTCCTAGCCGACCTGGACGCCAGAGTAGACGACAAACCTAGACCAGAACCAGAAGGGGATCTGGAAAAACTCGTGATCGGCGACACGGAGGAGAAGTTCACGTTCATCAACAAGAGCCTGCCACGTGAGTTAAAGGAGCCCTTGGTCGAAATGATAAGGGCCAATAGGGATTTGTTCGCCTGGACACCTGCCGACATGCCAGGCATAGACCCAAAAATCATGTCACACCATTTGGCTGTCAGGTCGGAAACACGCCCAGTAGCGCAACGGAGGAGAAAGATGTCGACAGAGAGGGCGGAGGAGGTGGCCAGGCAGACGGCCAGCCTCCTGGAAGCAGGTTTCATACGAGAAGTGGACTACTCGACGTGGCTCTCGAATGTAGTCCTAGTGAAAAAACACAATGGCAAGTGGAGAATGTGTGTAGACTACTCTGACCTCAACAAGGCATGCCCTAAGGATTGTTTCCCCCTCCCTAACATAGATGCACTCGTCGACGCTGCGGCGGGCTACCGTTATCTAAGCTTCATGGACGCCTACTCCGGTTATAACCAGATACCGATGCACCGTCCAGACGAAGACAAAACGGCGTTCATAACGCCAGGAGGAACCTTCTGTTACAAGGTGATGCCATTCGGTCTGAAAAACGCAGGAGCGACATACCAAAGGCTTATGAGCAAGATTTTCCACGATCTAATAGGCAAGACAGTGGAAGTCTATGTCGACGACATCCTTGCGAAAACAACGCAACCTGACGACCTCATAAAGGATCTGGGAAAAGTATTCACGTCTCTCCGGCAACACGGCATGAGGCTGAATCCCCTCAAGTGTGCCTTCGCCATGGAAGCCGGCAAGTTCCTGGGTTTCATGATAACTCAGAGAGGGGTAGAAGCTAACCCGGAGAAGTGCCAGGCAATACTCCAAATGAAGAGCCCGGGTTGTATCAAGGACGTCCAAAGGTTCGCCGGGCGGTTGACCTCATTATCCCGGTTTCTCGGAGCATCGGCAGCAAAGGCCCTGCCATTCTTTAACCTCATGAAGAAAGGGATGGCGTTTGAATGGACACCCGCATGCGAGGAGGCCTTTCGGCACTTCAAGAAAATCCTGGCGGCACCACCCGTCCTCGGGAAGCCAAAGGACGGGGAACCACTATACCTGTACCTCGCCATAATAGAAGAAGCCCTGGCTGCAGTTCTGGTGCGGGAAGAAGGGAAAACTCAACAGCCAGTCTATTTCATAAGCAGTGCCTTACAAGGGGCAGAATTAAGGTACAACAAGCTGGAAAAACTAGCCCTAGCACTCTTGACTTCCTCGCGAAGGTTAAAACAGTATTTCCAAAGTCCAGGTTGTCGTGAGAACGGACCAAGGGATCCGGCAAGTACTTCAAAAACTCGACCTGGCGGGAAGAATGATGACTTGGTCCATTGAACTCTCCCAGTACGATATACGATATGAACCCCGGCAAGCCATTAAGGCGCAGGCGATGGCAGATTTTCTAGTAGAAGTAACGGGGGATCCAATCGAAGAAGCGAGTACACGGTGGAAGCTCCACGTAGACGGAGCCTCCAACCAGACGTTCGGAGGTGCTGGGATCATCCTGGAAAGCCCGGTTGGAGTTGTATACGAGCAGTCGGTCAGATTCGAATTTCCCATCTCGAACAATCAGGCAGAATATGAAGCCCTTATAGGGGGCTTAGCCCTAGCAGCGGAAGTCGGAGCAAGAAGACTGGAAGTATGCAGCGATTCCCAAGTCGTCACCTCCCAGGTAAACGGGAGCTACCAAGCCAAAGACTCGTTGTTACAAAAGTACTTGGAAAAAGTTAAGAGCTTGAGCCAAAAGTTTGAAGAAGTCACGGTCCACCACGTACCTAGAGAAAGGAACACACGGGCAGACCTCCTATCGAAGTTGGCCAGCACGAAGCCGGGAGAAGGCAACCGGTCTCTCATTCAAGGTATGACAAGAGAACCAGCGGTCACACTGTGCGTGTCAAGACCAGGTTCTTCATGGCTAGACCCCATCACCAACTTTCTAGAACACGGCAAACTCCCTGACGATGAAAAGGATGCGGCGAAATTGAGGAGGGAAGCAGCCAAGTACGTCGTCATCCAAGGACAGCTGTTCAGGAAAGGGCTCAATCAGCCCCTACTGAAGTGCCTACACCCCGACCAGACGGACTACGTCCTCAGGGAAGTCCATGAAGGCTGCTGCGGACACCACATTGGAGGCAAGGCCTTAGCAAGAAAATTAATTCGAGCCGGATACTATTGGCCGTCAATGATGGCGGACTCCAAGGAGTTTGTCAAAAAATGTGTGAAGTGTCAACAGAACGCCAATTTCGCCAGGGCGCCGGCCTCCGAGTTAAGCTTGCTGACGACCTCACGGCCATTTTCTCAATGGGGAGTCGACCTCTTAGGGCCCTTCCCAGTCGGTCCCGGGCAAGTCAAGTACCTCATAGTCGCAATTGACTACTACACCAAATGGATAGAGGCCGAACCACTAGCTAGCATATCCTCGTCCAATTGCAAGAAATTCATGTGGAGGCAGGTGATAACACGATTTGGGATACCAGAAGTCGTCATATCGGACAACGGCACGCAGTTTACTGACAAGAAGTTCATGGAATTCCTTAACGGCCTGGGTATAAGACAAAGGTTCTCTTCGGTAGAACACCCCCAGACAAACGGGCAGGTGGAGTCTGCCAACAAGATTATCCTTTCGGGGCTGAAGAAGAGGTTGGATAATAAAAAGGGTGCTTGGGCCGACGAATTAGCCTCGGTTCTCTGGTCTTACCGAACAACTGAACAATCTTCCACTAAGGAGACTCCCTTCCGGCTAACGTATGGGGTGGACGCGGTAATACCCGTAGAGATCGGCGAACCGAGCCCCCGATTACTTTTGAAAGGAGTAGAAGAAACCGTGGAAAAGGACCTCATAGATGAAGCCAGAGAAATGACTCATTTGACAGAGACAGCGCTAAAACAAAGAATGGCCCTGCGCTACAACACCAAAGTGCTCAAAAGGGAATTCGAGCCGAACGACCTCGTCCTGAGGCAAAACGACATCGGCCCTCCGACCCCTGGAGTAGGCAAGCTAGCGGCAAACTGGGAAGGCCCCTATAGAATCAAAAAAGTGATGGGTAAAGGCGCTTTCAAGTTAGAAAGGCTTGATGGTAAGGAAGTCCCGAGAACATGGAACGCGGATAACTTGATAAGATTCTACTCCTAGCGTGCGGACCGACGTGCCGACCAATCGAGCTAAGTGAACATTTACGAATTTGAACTTTTCATAGTGACCTACGAGTCCTTTATGTAATTACCGAATAAGATATACTTGTGCAAATTTTCTCTCCTGTTTTGTTCCCCGTTTTTCCAGATAAGCCGTTCCATCACGACCGACAACGACGCGTAACCCCGGGACTGATCACCCCGGGAGCCCGTCAAACTGCCGCTATAACGAATGACTATGCGAAAGGCCACGATTCTTTAATATAAACGACAGCTATAAACCAACAACAGTTAATAGAAACGATAACACAACCAGACGAATAAGAAAGAGTTAACTACGATGAATTGGGCAAACGACTAAAAAGTCAAATTGTTCACAAAGCCAAAATAAAGCGGCTAAACCAAAAAAGCTTTAGACAGAGAATTCATTTCTTGGGGACGTCAACAACTTTGCCGTCTTGAATGACCTTGAAAACACCGATAGCCGATGTGTCAAACTCGGGAGCAACGATCTTGACCTGAGCTTTAAGAGCCTCCTCGGTCGCCAAAATCGCACCCTTCCCTTGTTTGACAACGTCCTTATATTTCGCTTTCCATGTCGCCAGTTCGGCCTCCACGGCCTGCTTCTCCTTCTCCAGGTCGGCTACCCGTTTCTGTGCCGCGCCAACCTGATTTTCTAGAGCCATTTCACGATCGACAAGACGAGAAACCGTGGCGTCTGATTCTTCTAACTTCTTCTCAGCAGTGGCCGCTTTCTTCTCGGCAGCGGTGGCTTTCTTCTCAGCGGCGTCAAGCTTCTCATTTGATTGGGTCAACTGCTCCCGGAGAGTCTCAACTTCACTTTTTAGCTCATTGTTAGCCTTCCCAGTAGATTCCAACCTTCTACGGAGGGACTCCATCCCGGATAGCTCAAACTCGGCCTTCCGAGCTATCACTGCGCCACGTAAAAGGGTACGGTACATCCACCTCGCCTGCCCGGCAAGGGAAGACTCATGGAAATACTCCTCGGTACCAGGAATCAGCTTGGAATCTATAAAGTTCCCGGCATCAAAATTCCTCTCCATAACAGTGAGAACCCCCTCAGGACTGGACGACGTTTTCCTTTTCCTCTTGAGGCTAGGGACCTCTTCCACCTTGTCATCAGCATCCGGGTTAGACGTCGAACCCCCGGTGCCGATCACCTCGCGGAGGGGGGAAACATGAACCGTTTTGTCAACCTCGACCTGGGCAGCTTGGGCCGAGGTCCCGGTCCCGTCGACCGCGGCTTCTTGCTCGGTAGTAGCCTTGTCATCCGAAGGAGCAGCGGACTTCTCGGCGGAAAATTTCTCATTGTCCCCTTCGTCGTCACTAGCCAACAGAAAAGTTTGGAATAAGTTAGGAAGACCCGTCACCGAGGCAGGCATCTCCACTGCGAAAAAGCAAACGAAGTCGGTTAATCACTACAAATTGTTAACAAAAGCAAAAAGACAAGGGACAAGAAGAGGCTTCTCACAAATATAATTACGACCGGCCTCCCGATCACCCATGAGAAGGTGAGGATTTACATGATTCCTCCCGAAGACTGCCATCAACACATCGGCAATCTTCCTATCCACCGCAGACATGCCCCTATAGGTTACCTTAACGAAGGCATTGGACCCCGCTCCGAAACTCCAATAGGTCGGAATAAGGCGTACCCCCTCTAACGACAACCAAAAAGGATGATGACCTTTGACAGGGCGGACCTTGAAATATTTGTCCTTAAACCCATGATAGGAGTCTTCAAACAAACCAAAAATCCTCCGACCTTGGGCAGACCGGAAGGACATGAAGCCCTTTTTATGCTTCCCCTCCTTCGAAGGGTTAGTAAGTTTGAAGAAGAAAAGGAAAACATCTACAGACACCGGAAGCTCAAGATACTCACAAACCATCTCGAAGCAGCGGATTGAGGCCCAGCTGTTCGGATGCAACTGCGACGGCGCCACGGACACACGGCTTAAAAGCGCCATCTGGAAGGCGGAAAACGGAATACGAACCCCAACTTGAGTAAACATGGATTTGTAGAACCAAATCCAGTCGGCTACTCGGGGGTGGTGGAAATTTATCTCGTACAATCGCTCGTGAGGAGCTGGGACGAAGACGTCATAATTGGCTTCTTCATCAGTCCCTCCGCACAAGTACTCGGCTTGTCGGAACTCGGTGAGTTCCTCTTCACCCATTTGGTTAGGCGAATCCTTCACGTCGGAAACGACCCAAGCATAGGGATCGTACGCCGCGGGAGAAGGGGAAGCCCGGGAGACCGTGCGAGCCATACCTACATGGGGGGACCATCCAGTCAGTCTAAGAGATCGGTTGCTCAGGCCGAGCACGGACACTACCCCCACTACTCCCTAACTAAGGATGAAACACTATAAATGGATGTAGAAGTTCAAGGAAAAACCTACCCTGGAATGATACCCCCCTAACACGTATAACCACCATTGAAAGGCTACACAGCAGCAACAAAAACCAGGCAACAAGCATGCAAGAATGAAGCACGAAAGAAAAGAATTCAAAGAATTACCTGAATTGATGGAAAGGGGATGAAATTGCAAAGCCTGGAAAGAGGCAAGGAGGATGTAACGTTCTGAAATTTTGTAGCAAGGAAAAGGAAGGAGAGAGAGGGGAAGTATGAAGAAATACAAAAGCATAAAACTGATTGTTTAAAAACTGCCTCCCAAGAAGCGCGAAACACCTGGGGGCAGAATAGTCTTTGCAAACGGGGTTTTTCCACCCCATTATGAGCATTTAATGCTCCGCACAGGGAACGATGCGACGAAACGGTTGTTTATGCAAACCAGGGGACACGCGCGTTGAGGGCGTATACTCCCCACATGTGGCCGAGTTGACGAGAACAAACGAAACGGGCGACGACACGCCACTAATAGTCCCTACGACTACCACTGGCGCGTGGGGGCACTGTTACGGCCCAGCCCAAGTGATTCTCGGGTCAACTCGACCCGGTGACGACCCGACCCGAACGGTCGGATGCAAACTGTTCACAGCGCGACCCGGACACGCGTCCCTGACAGCTCCTCGCTACAGCTGTAAGGAAGCTTCGAAGAAGGTGGGCCTGTCCTCGTAGGGCCCACCTCTGACACGATATAAATAGGGGAGGACCTGCCCTTCCCTCGCGGTACGTCACCTTTTCACCTAACATTTTTCCGCCTGCACACTAATTGACTAGATCGTCGGAGTGTCTTTGCAGGTGGTACCCCCCTATTTCTCTCACGACAAGTGCTCGACTTCACGGCAAACCGGAACCCGACACAACCGCGATTGAGGAATCCTCGCTCCCATCAATCATCATCCGACTTGTCCGAAAATCGACTACCGAACAGATATCATATTTCTTCTTTGTTAACCAATGTATATTTTTCCCTATTAATGCATAGGGGCAAGACTCATCATCAAATAAAAGCATAGTTTAATTGGTGAACAGATTATGCAGCCCGTCCGATTTAATCAACAATGATATGATTACCATGTTTTTCAAATTTTACTTTCCTTGAAACCGTGAAAGTGGAATTTGATCTCAAATCTAAGAGGAAGACAGACACATTCCCTTGCCATAAGATCACTTACATGCTTCAAATAATATATATTTTATACTCCTAAGTGTGTTGACTTACAATTTATGCCATTTTATTATTTAATGTCATCTCAGTCAACTTGAATTTACTGGTTAAAATAATGACCGAGTGGTCTTGGCAAAGTCAATAAGTGATCTGAACTTAATAATTATGAAATAGTATATTGACGAGATTGCCAAAATCAATTTTCTTAGAACTGATGTTTTCCTTTTTCTTTTTTTGCAACTTCATTTGTTAAAAACTGGTGACAGAGACGTACATCACTCAGGCTGAGTTTGTTAAGAACTGATGTTTTCTCAGATAATGATGTTCTTTGCTATGTGGCTAAAGTTAATAGAGTTGAGCACAGAGACTTGGAATATTTCAACCCTGGTAGTAGTCAAATCTCCGATCCTCTTGCATACTGTGTTACACATCAAACACCATATTCCAACATATTTTATTGTAAGGAGGGAAACACTGAATGGTGCCTGGAGATACACTGCTAGCAACTATTATTCAAACATATGTATTGCAAAGTTTATTTTCTTTTCCCATAAAAGGTTTCAACGTAAAGTGCCTAGACACTCGCAAACAAAACCCATATCTTATTATCTTGATGTTCTTATTGCTTTCCTAAGTTTTGCTTGTTTCAGTGCCTTCAACCCATCTCTTTATCCTTCTAAGCAGCTTTCCGCTTTTCGAACGAGTTCCATTATTGCCGTGACGAAAGGAAACAAAATGAGAAACACTGTGATGCTCAAATGATGAACCATCATCATCATGTGATTGATCATGGTCGGAGTCATAATGAGTAACTTGATTATCGCTTCCTCCTCCAGGTTCAAGTTCTATGTTGTTGTCTCCGTGCTGATGCTGATGTACGTTGTCATGGTGCCTTGTTATCTCGTGCCTTAAGCAAGCATTGGTCCAACGCAAGTGAATCAGTTCTTTAGCTTCATCTGCTTGTTCCTTCTTCACATGGTCCAATTCATCCACAACATGGTTGTAATCTTCCCTACTTACCTCAATCTGCATATGGAAAATCTTTGCACTTTAGTTGTATTGTATTAGTGTTATTACAAAGTACAATTTTTATAATAACTTCTAATTTTGTGAGCGGAACCGAATTATTTGAGTGACACACTTTTTTTTTTCGTCTTAAAACAACTATCTAACAAAATATTCAAAATTCAAGACCTTTAAACACAGCTGATGACAGCTGAGCTATGTGTTCAATGGTATTATTAAAATGGAGTTCTTTGTGGTGAAAAGTGAAGATTGTAACTAAGTTTTTGCATTGTAAATCTCGTTTTTTTTAAATATATTTTATTAATAAAATAAATAATTTTCACTTTTTATCCAACTAACTTTTTTCTATAGTATTATTCTTATTAAAATAAAGTTTAATCATTTTGTTAATAGTATAGTCTTATATATATCATACAATTTAAACAAATTGTTATTTGTTATTTTGTTAGTAGCACGGGTTAGTTCTATAGTCTTATTTAATTGTTTTTTTTTCTAAAAAAACAAAGTAATTATATTAGAATATTTATTTTTGAATATTTCATAATTCATCTTACTTTGATCACACAAATAAATATTCTAAAAATATTTTATATTAGCAAAATTAAAAAATACTTAATTAAAAACCTTTACATAATATGTGAACTCAATTAGAAATTTTTGAATTATAAATTAGCAGAATAATTAAGTTGTAAAATAAGTAATTCAATCAAAGAAATTGAGATGTGTGATTTAACAAGCACCTTTTTCTTATAATGTGATCATGAGTAAACCTATAAAATAAACATACAAACCCGACATTGGTACTCTTATACGTATATCTTTTGCTTACCTTAGACGCATGTAATCTTTCAAGTGTGTCAATCTTCTTAAGAAGTTCATTCTTGTGATCCTGCAATTGATCCAATTCCCTTTGCAGTTTCTTGATTTCATCCTCTAATTCATCAATAATGTTAACCTTCATTCTCAATTCATCATGGCATCTCAAGATTTCTGCTTCCTCTGCCTTGATCATCAAGGCCTGCTCCTTCACAATGCGATACTGCGCCATCGATCTCCTCTGCAGCTTCTTAAACCTCTTCTGAAGCAACTTATTCTCCGATCTCCAATCCTCCAACCTCTTATGCTCTGCCTCCATGGATGAAATCTCCCTTTCCAAGAAACCGATGCGGGCGATCTCAAGCGAAAGTGCATTCTTGATTTCTCCAAGCTCAAGTTCTTGCTCTCTCAAGCCACAAAACTGATCAAACTGCAACCTCAAGGCCAATTCCTTCATTTTCATACCTTCAATCTGGCTTCTTAGGCTGTTAATCTCTTCCTCAAAACATGGATTTTCACTGTAATCATGGATCACGGATGTCTCACCAAACGCACTGTCTCCTTCATATTCTTCCATTGAAGCAAGGCTAAGGCAACTTTCTTCACCTTGTTGAGAATTGTTGCCATTAGAAATCGCTTCATTTGTTGATAAGGAAGGAGCCTTAGATAAACATCTCTTTGCTTTGATCCATGTATAGATTAAACCACCAAAAGTAACAGCTAAAGGAATACTAGCTTTGAGGATCACTGGCTTTAGAACATCTTCTTTTGATGTTGAACTTTCCATTCTTCTTGGTTAAATTGTTTTGTGAAAATTAATCTGAATGTGATGTCTATGTGAATGTCACTATGTTATTACAAATGTTTGGAACTAGGTTTGAATAACAATAATAATGTGGATAAGAATGATGTAGTATTTTTTTTACCATTTAGAAGAAGAATTGTAAGCCACCAAATAGCCTTCATGGTGCTTTTTGGAATCTAATTCGTTTTGGGACATGTCTTCACTTGTGCTGTGCGACTTGAAATTTGCGTCGGGCTTCTTTTCTTCCATGGGATATTATACTTCCCAATGTTCTAAGCTTAAACATAACATTAAAACATACACATATATAGGGGTGGGAATTGGAGATTACCCATTCAGAGAGAATATAACACTTTATTTCTTATTATCGGGAATTGGAGATTACCGATAATACATTTTATTCGTGGCTAAAATTTTTTTTATTAGCATTTCAAACGTGCATAACCCAATAAAATTCTCAGTTTTGGGGTTTTCCTTAATGTGGGGCTTATTTTTTAAAAAATTGTAATTAAACAAATTTTATAGTAGAATTTTAGATTTTTCATGATTAAAAAAAGTTGGAAAGAAGAAAATCGATAGGTCTGATTTCATGAAACATAATTTTAAAAATTTTCGAGTTACAAATTGAAGGGTCGGTTTGTTTTTGTAATTTTTTTAGTTAGAAACCTCAAATTGGATGGTTCAATTTTTTTTCCAAAAGTAATACTTCATTTAAATGAATAAAAGATGGGTCCAATTGGACAGCCAGCATAATTTAGAGGATTCGGAATCTCCCGACTTACAAATGAAAACAACCTAATAAAGAGAGAGAAGGAATTAATGTCTAAGAACTTCAATAAAGAACTCTTCTGCAATCTTGACCGCTTCTGTATATTTTCATTCGGTCCCTTATCCTTTCCATAAAAATAAGAGTGTTTCGAGTCTTCCATAAATAACAGGAGAGACTAACCAGTAGAGCCATTTGTCTTCTTCCAGTCAATCTGCCAAAGGTGTTTTTCATGACATGCATCCGCCATTTCCTAAACTATTACTTCCTCCAAACTAGCTCCAGGTACTTGAACCTTCACCAACGACCAATCTGCTGTTGCATTTGGGCATATCACAAGGCAATGAAGGGTCAATTCCACTGACTCAAAGCACTGCAGGCAACAGTGGAAAATTGGTGGGATTTGACAGTTCAACATTTCATCATCCTTTTATCAGCAATTGCCACAATATATTCTAAAAAGTATCTGATAATAATAATAATATAGAAATTTAGTCTTAAATCCTGTATCCAAGGTTATTACTAAAATCAACATCGGCAGTCTAATTTCAATTTTGTTTTCAAAATACCAAATGAATTCAGAATTGCACAAACTTTATGTCCAAGCAACCGTTTCGAATTAAGCTTTCCAATAAACTAAAAATCATGATTTTCTGATCACTCTAGCCTCGAGAATAGTTTGCAGCGTTTAAAAACCAGAAAATAGCAGTAGCGTGCAAAATTTAAAATTCCATATAAAATCCAAATTAAGTCCAACCACCTTCAAAATTAATATGGTTAAACTTATCTTATCCAAATTTCTTTACCAATTGGTTTCAGGTCAATACCAGTTTTAATAAAGGAGTTGCATAACTTGGGAGTATGTCAAAATCTGTTTTAAAAATCAGCAAGCTTAGTATCTTTCAACTTACATCACTTTTACTACAAAACTTCAATTAAGCTAAATTTTGGTTTGAAAACTCCTAATTTATCTAGCAACAAGTGTGCCTTGGTTGCAACTCAATCGTTGTTCAATTCTAAGAGTTACAAGCATTGGAAGTTGATGCGAAACTTGTTGAAAACGGACTCTTTCCAACTTTGATCACCAATTTTCAAAAATTCACAACTCCCAATCATACTCCTAAAATTCTGAAGTTTTAGAGCAATAAACCAAGTTAATGAAATTTTAAAACAAAATTGGTTTTGCTCCAGAACTCAGCTTGTAGAAGTTGCAGCAAAACAACAAAGTTGCTCCCTTGTTCGAATTTTTCTGCAGCAAGACTGATTCAACGACCTGACTTTAAAAATTCGTCATAAATTGTATATTTAACGAAAAGGCCTCAAATTTTCCAGTCCAGTACTCCAATTCTATATTTTCCCAAGTTTAACCCAGACTTGATCCCATGCAATTCCGATCATCACAAAATTAGTTATAGCTTTTCAAAATTTATAACTTCGTTTAAAAGTAATGCAGAAAATCAGATTTCACAATTTAACTTTGAAAAATCATAACTAATTCTTCAGTTAATACAAAACCTTGAAAATTGAATCTTAACAATTATACTTATTATAGTTTACTTAGCTTCTAATCTCTTATCATTTCAATCACTCCTGAGTTACTGATTCACTTACAAAGTTGGCGTTTAATTCCAAGAAAATCCGATTTTCAACAGGCAGTTTAGTATTTCAAAATCCAACCCTTCAATACCTCTCAAAATCGATTCCAAATAAACCACCAACCAAGTTCATTCGCCATCACAATATATCAAATAATCAGCTCAACAATAACAAATCCAATATAACCATCAAAATTTCGAGTTCTCAGCAATCACTCATCAACAATTCATAATCCACACATAATCAATCAATTTCACAAAATCCTCAATTCAATCAATTCACAGCCACAATCCAGCATTCATATATAACCAATCAATTACTCACAACAATTAAACTTATTTGCAATTATTCAATAAACTTTGAGGGCATTCTTAAATTAAAACCATTTAAAATTAAACCCCCTACCTTGATTAGCCGAGTTCATATAGATTAACTTGACAACTCCGTTCCCTTTTAGTTTCATGGCAGCAGAGGTGATTCCAACGTGACCCAGACGGTGACAGCACTACCAATTTTAATTTTTCAAACATACCTTGGCAGAACTAAGACAGAGACATATGCAAAAAAATAAAATGGCAGCAGAGCAAGGGTGGAGGAATTATATATTCAGAAATGGCAGAATTGGAATTGAAACTGGAACAAGGGCAGTGCTGATTCAAAGACAAGAACAGAGGACGCTGTGGGGGGTGAATGGGATCGAAGCAGTGACTAAAGTAGTTCAGTAGCAGCGGCGTTTATAACACTTCTCCAGTGGCAACCACGGTGACTCCGGCGGCAGTGATAGCTTGGGTTCGGCGGCGGTGGTTCCTTCAACGGCGACGGTCTTCTCTGGCACCTGGAATGACGATGGAAGCAGCCTCCCTCTCCTCCCCGATTCGTGATTCCAGCGACGATGAGGGGCTTAGACAGAATCAGGATCAGCGACGTCATCTCCTCCTCTCACGTGCAATGGCGACGATGGAGCTTCTGCGCTGGTGATCAGGCGCAACCCGCAATGGCAACAGGACGGAACGGTGCCTCCTTCCCTTGGTTCTCGCAACGCTCGTTCTGGATGTCTCTCTCTCACTCGCATCGGCACAACGTCGGCGGCGGTGAGGTCCTAGCCGCGTCGTTCCTTCCTCCTCCCTCTCTTCTCCTTCCTCTTCTCCATTTTCCCTGTTTCCCTTCTGTACCCATTTTTGTTTCCTCTCAGCGTGCGTTTTATGCGTTTGAATAGAAATGAAATTGGGAATTAGGTGATTCAGGGTTTTATTTGGAAATTCCAGGAATTAGGTAAAATATATATGAGTAATATAATAATTTTATAAAATATTTAAAATAAAAGTTAATGAGTTATATTTTAAATAATATAATTTTTTATATTTATTTAAGAGATAGTAAATTTAAATTTTTTTATTTTTAGTAATATATATATATATATATATTTAAAATAGAATAATAATTTAGGATTTAAATATAATACTGTAAAAATTAATTTTAAAATACATAAATTTATTTATTAATTTATCAATGATTTTAAATAATTATTTATAATTTGAATTATAAAATAAACGTATTAATCATATTTTATAAAATAGAGTTTAAATTCAAAATATCAATTATTTAGTTTATTGATATAACTTTTCATTATTTTTTTTATTATTAAAATTTTAATTTCAATTTATATAAAATAATTAATTATAATAAAATTGTACATAAATATTAATTAACTTAAACTTAAAGTATTTGCAAAAATCAATTTAATCATTCCTAATAAATTAAGAATTCAAATTAATAAAATAAACCATAGTTTTTTCCATTACTAAATTTTAATTTTAATTTATATAAAATAACTAACTATAAAAAAAACTACACAAAAATATTAATTAACTTAACTCTAAATATTAATAAAACTAATTTAATTACTCTTAATTTAATAGTTCTTAAAAATAAGAAGTTCAAATTATTAATAAATCGTGATTTATTCGTAATAAAAGCTACTTAAATTAAAATGTATAATTCTTTTTTATTTTTCAATCACTAAAATTATGCAAATTGCAAAATATTCAATTATAATAGAATTACATAAGAACCTTAATTAATAAAATTATCTCTGAATCTATTTAATTATTTCTAATAAAATAATTTCTAAAATTATAAAGTTTAAATTTAATAAGATAAAATCACAATTTATTCATATTTAGATTTTCAAAAAATGCGAGATGTTACACCAATCACAATTTTAAGCTATACATACCAATATTACCACAATTAATACCTAAAATTCATCAATTTTACAAATCCACAAAGGTAAAGAGGAACCTTACCTTTCCCAATGGTGCTTGAGGCACAAACCAACAATAATCCACTATTAGGTGGCACCTAAACAATTAAAATCATAAAATTTATTCAAAATCCAAATCTAAATTTTTGAAATTCTTAAGGTTGAAGAATAGAGTGTGAAATTCGAAATTTTACCAGCAAATCCTAGTTAGAATTGACGAGCTCTGCGAGAGTTTCGCTTAGCCACAAACGAGTGCAAATTGAAGCTCCGTAACTCAAGTTACAAGCAAAAGAAGTAGAGCATAACAATGTTTTCTCTCTTCTTCCTCAATCTAACTTGAGCTGCCCTCTTTGTGTTTGTGTGTGAAATGTGGCTGAAGTGACCACTAATGAACTTATATATATGTTGGGTTTGGACCCAACTTGAATTCGATCCAATTCGTTAGTATTTTTGGCTAATTTGACCCAATTTTGGGCCCAACCTTTAGAATTAGCACCCGATTTTTCAACTTTAATTATTTTCCCAAGTTTTTCTACAGTTTTTATTACTCTTAAGCAATACTAGACAAAGTTACGCTGGTACTACCGGCTAATTTACCAGTACACGGTTTTATGTAATTTTCTGCAAAAAATTACATTTTTTCACTCGAAAAAATCTATTGAATTCAAATATCACTTCTAAATTTTTAAATTAAGACTTCTAAATTTTGAACTTATTTCGGCAATTAAATTATTATTTTATTTTATTATTAAGTGGTAATTTAGCTATCAATTCTTACACATACGCGGACAAGGGGCATGCATGTACACAAGATGGTCCAATTTCACACTTCTGCATATGCAGACATGGGCATGTGTACACAGAACTTCTGTTTTCTAAAAGGTATGCTTTTAATTTTCAAACCATTCCTTTAACTTTCCAAACCTTTATAACTACTTTCCAAGGTCCGATACCTAGTTTCTAAGCATAGGGAGATAGTGAGCCTATAGAGGAAGTTAATTGATAGTGGAAAGGGTTATGAAGTGAAGGACTTTGATTGATGAAGTGTGGAAGTGTTGAGTAAAATATGAACGAAGGTTGTACTGATGATGATTGATTGAGATTGAATGAATTATATGGCTTATATATTTGAATTATCTGAGACATGGGCTTTTTGGGTAGACATAGTAGCTCGCCAGCTCTTGCTTCAAATTGAGACTTGATACTCTGTTGGCCTTCTGTCGCAAGATGTGACCAGACACTTTAACTTTCCAGGTCTCTGCATGGGCATGCATATATATATATATATATATATATATATATATATATATATATATATATATATATATATATATATATATATATATTAGCTTGGGGTTTTTCCCATGGATATTTTTTGAGCTTGGGGATGCGCGCACAGAGGGACAATCCAAGAACTTGGCTATATAACCCACAGATGAGACTTATGAATCATAGGTCATGCATACATTATTTGTATGTTTTGCTTGAGTGTGCATTGTTTTGGTTTGCCTAACTACTTAACCATGTTTATCTGCTACTTGGTCTACTTGCTGTATCTATACCATATCTGTGTTTTTTTTGTTTGATTTGTATGTGTATGTATCTGAGAGATCCCTCATATGGTGGAGGTGCGATGAGGGTTGTTCCACTCAGTGATTTGGAGGTTTAAAGAAGCCAGAAGTTAAAGAGTTAGGTTAAAAGCTAGAATCCTTTAGATAGATTACCAAATTTTTTGAGTTAGCATTAACTTTAAGTTTAATCCGAGTGTTAGAGTTCTAGGAATGCCTCTGGCCTTTCTAGGACCTTGTTTAATATCTATGTGGGCATCTTAACTATACTGAGAACTTTCAGTTCTCATTCCATACATATATTGTTGCTTTTCAAAAGCAGGTCGAGAGGCACCTCGTTGAGTATCTAGAGACTGTCCATGGAAGTGAAGAACTATCTTTTGGACCTTTACTTTCTTGCATTTAGATTGCATATATATGTAGTTATGATCTCCTACGTATATAACTTGTATTTTGTCTCTCTTAGAGGTTGAAATGGAAAAATAGGAGTTTATTTTATAGTTTGAGTTATCTCTTGGGTTGTATATATATATATATATATATATATATATATATATATATATATATATATATATATAAACTCTGGCCAGCCTTAGCTTCGCAAGTCGAGTATGGAGCTTAATACTTGTATCTTTTGGAACTTTGATCTTTATATATGTTATCTTTCCTTACGATCTTGTTTATCCGTTTTATGTTTATCCGAACAAGTGTGATGCAATTTTCTGTTACGCTTTTGTTTAGCTTCTTTTTCAAGGTTCCTAGTTATAATTTCTTTCAACTATATTTAATACGTATTTTTATTTTAGAGGTCGTAATACGTCGCCACCTTTGATTTAAGACTTAAGCGTAAAGCTTTGTGTGGTAGGGTGTTACATCCCGTACATGGTTTAAAGTAACCATATGGTTGTTGATGCGTGAGCATCTTGTCAATCTTTTCCTAGTAAATTTGCATCTAATTTGTTGAGTTTAATTAAGAATTAATTATATTTTAGCCACTATGGATGCTATTTTGAGTTTTGTGCAATATTATTTATTTTAGGTAGCTTTCGGAGGGATTTGATGAAGTTTCTGCAGAGAAAAAGAAGAAACCAAAGAGATGACCAGCGAAGACCGACGCGGACGCATGGCTCACGCGGCCGCACGGAATGGAGAAATCGTAATGACGCGATCGCGTGCCTGACGCGAACGCGTGGACTAGAATTTGCACAAATGACGCGAGCGCATGGACGACGCGGACGCGTCACATGCGCGATCTGTAATAATACAGAAAACGCTGGTTACGATTTCTGGGCTGTTTTTGACCCAGTTTCCAGCCCAGAAAACACAGATTAGAAGCTGCAGAATGGACAAATCAAGTGGTCCCCACCCATCAACTGAAGATCTGTTAGTTAATTCGAATTTAAATTCAAATCTTATCTTTTAGGAAAAGATATTATTTTTAATTTTTGGTTTTAAACCTATTAGGATTAGTAATAAACAGAAACTTTGTACATTTAGACAGGTAGCAGATTGTTACCAGAACCCTTATTTTTCTTCTCTAAACCATGAGCAACTAATCCTCCTCTGTTAAGGTTAGGAACTCTGTCTATTTTTATGGATTTATTCGTTTGATCTTTCTAATTTAATTCATGTCTTGATTTATATTTCAATAATTATTTTCGTTCTCCATTTTATGAAATATGGGTGGAACCGAAGTATGACCCATGTTCTAATTGAGTTCTTGTAAAACTTGGAAAAGCTCTTTACTTGAACAACAGCTTGAAAACATATTATACTAAATTTTAATTGTTTGTATTTAACGGGATACGTGACATATAATCCCCTTATTTTTGGATAATTAGAATTCTTTTGGCATATAAACTAGAAATTGATCATCACCTTCTAATTGGAATTAATTGATCAAGGAATTGGTAATTAATGAATTTTAGAGGAGACTAGGAGGGTCTAAGGAATTAGGGCCTAGTCACATATAGTTTGCCATGAAATTATTTCTTGCATGATTAAATTAGTTAGTAATAAAAGTTAATCTGAAAAATAGATAACTCTGAAACCTTAACTGTTTTCTCAACATTTTATTTCCAACTCATTTATTTGTCTATCCTTTTGATATTCTGAGTTCGAACTTAAACCTTTTGAACATCTCAAAACCAATTTCTGCTTGCCTAACTAAGCTTATCACTCAATAACTGTTGCTTAATCCATCAATCCTCGTGGGATCGACCCTTACTCACGTAAGGTATTACTTGGTACGACCTGGTACACTTGCCGGTTAGTAAGTGTGGGTTATAAATTCCGCACTAAGTTTTTGGCGCCGTTGCCGGGGATTGATAGTGATTAACAACTATTAGTTGTTTGATTGCTTAGATTAGGTGTTTTAGTTTTAATTTTTATTTAAATATTGTTTTATTATTTTTCAAAAAAATAATAAAATAAAATAAAATAAAATAAAATTTCAAAAAAAAATTTAAATAAATAAATAGCACTAATATTTTTCTTAATTTCTGAAATTAAGTTTGGTGTTACCTATTTATTATTTATTTATTTATTTATTTTATTTAGTATTTTTTATTTATTTCTTTACACAGGTTACCTCACAGGGAATTCTCTACACTCTGACATAGAGATTCCCATCTTTTCTTGTTTTCTGTTTGTTTATGCGCAGGAACAGAGACAAAGAACATCTCTTAGACTTTGATCCTGAACCTGAAAGGACTTTCAGGCGACGTTTACAACAGGCAAAATTGTACAAGGCTGCAGAATCCACTAGGAATGCTAACAATGCTGATAATCCCAATGCGGCAAACCCGAATGGGAATGAGCAATAAAGGAGAGTGCTTGGCTCCTATTCTTCTCCTACCGCAGATCTATATGGAAAGAGCATCGTAGTGCCTCCTATTGCGGCGAACAACTTCGAGCTGAAGCCTCAACTGGTCACCCTGGTGCAACAAAACTGCCAGTATCATGGTCTTCCCCACGAAAACCCAAATCAATTCATTTCAAGTTTTCTGCAGATTTGTAATACTGTGAAGACAAATGGAGTGAACACAGATGTGTATAAACTAATGCTCTTCCCATTTGCTTTGAGGGATGGAGCAAAACTATGGCTAGATTCTCAACCCAAGGACAGTTTGGATACTTGGAACAAGGTGGTTACTGAGTTTCTCACAAAACTTTTCCCACCAAAGAAGCTGACTAAGTTTAAGATGGAGGTTCAGACCTTCAGACAGAAGGATGGTGAGACTCTGTATGAAGCTTGGGAGAGATACAAGCTACTGACTAGGCAATGCCCTCCAGACATGTTCTCCAAATGGACACAAATAGACATATTTTATGAAGGCTTGGGTGAAATATCCAAAATGTGTTTAGACAATTCTGCAGGAGGTTCATTGCACAAGAAGAAGACACCGGAGGAGACTATTGAGCTGATTGAATTGGTTGCAAGCAACCAATATTTATACTCCTCTAAGAGGAATCCTGTGAATTCTAAAACCCCTTAGAGGAGAGGCGTGTTGGAAGTAGATGCTATTAATGCTCTTCTTGCTCAGAACAAGCTGATGTCTCAACAAATAAATCCTTACTCAACAGATGGGTGGCATGCAAGTCTCAGCTATCAACACCCAAAATCCACCACAGGAATTCTCCTATGACATGGCAGGTAATTTTGTGCAAAATGATAATTATGATTATGCTCAACCTTCTTTTGAACAGGTGAATTACATGGGGAGTGGTCCTAGGAATCCCAACAATGACCCATATTTCTAAGACATACAACGCGGGATGGAGGAATCACCCAAATTTTGGATGGAGGGATCAACCTCAGAGACCTCAGAACTTCAACAATAATTCTCAGGGCGGTTTCTAATAGAACAATGATTTGGAAGCAATATTGACAGGTTTTAGACAGGAAACCAGAGCATCCATCAAGAACCTGGAAATTCAAATTGGTCAAATAGCCACCAGAGTTAATGAAATTGATCCGAGGACCACTAATAGCCTTCCTAGTAACATAATTCCAAATCCAAGAGAGGAATGCAAGGCTATCACTGTGATAAGTGGACAAGTGGCAAGTGCAGAAGCACAAGTTATGCAGGAAACCAGAGCCTCCATTAGAAATTTAGAGGTGCTAGTAGACCAACTGAGCAAGCAAATACTTGAGAGGTCTGCAAGTGCATTTCAAGGTGACACAGTGGTGAACCCAGGAGAAGATTGCAAGGTTATTCAATTGAGAAGTGGTAAAGTAGCTGGTTCTGATACCAAGGTCAATGAAGAGCCAGTTGAAAAGGATGCTCCAGAGGAGAAGAAGGAAGAAGTAGAGCACGCCCCTCCAAAGCGTGCAGACAACCCATTCCCAGACTCTCTTGACACTAATCCTACACTGCCAAAGGCTCCTGAGTACAAGCCTAAGATGCCATATCCTCAGAGACTTCAAAAGGAGACCAAGGACAAGTAGTTCTCAAAGTTCTTGGAAATCTTCAGAAAGTTACAAATCAATATTCCTTTTGCTGAGGTTTTAGAGCAAATGCCTATCTATGCCAAATTCATGAAGGAGATATTGTCAAAGAAAAAGCGTTTAAAAGGAGATGAGACAGTAGTCCTGACTAAGGAATGTAGTGCTGTAATTCAGAATAACTTGCCAAAGAAGATGCCAGATCCAGGGAGCTTTCAAATTCCATGCACCATTAGGAGCACAACCTTTGAGAAAGCCCTATGTGATCTGGGGGGCAAGCATAATCTAATGCCCTTATCTGTGATGAAAAAACTAAAAATCCAAGAGGCACAACCCACAAAGATAGCATTGCAGATGACAGATAAATCTATGAAGCCTGCATACGGATTAGTGGAGAATATCTTGGTCAAAGTGGGTAAGTTCTTCCTCCCAGCAGACTTTGTGATTCTGGACACAGGGGAGGATGAGAATGCCTCTATAATTCTAGGAAGACCATTCCTAGCCACTGGAAGAGCTCTGATTGATGTAGAAGTGGGTGAATTAGTGCTTAGAGTGCATAATGAGCAACTGGTCTTTCATGTCTTCAAAGATATACATCCAACAGGTGAAGAAGAGAGGTGCATGCAGGCAGAGCTTATTGATCTAAACCTTCAAAAACCGCCTGATGATACACAGCAGAATCTGTAACTCAAACCTCCCTTGGTAACAGTCAATAAAATTCCTCCTGACATCAAACCTAAGTTTGGTGTTGGAAATGAATCATCTACAAAGGAAGAGGTTCCCAAAAAGAAGAAAGTACCCAGAGGATGGAGAAACAAAAAGATCCCCATTGAAGGTTTCTCCCCAGGAATGAAGGTAGTGTTGACCAGCAATCCAGCATGGGTTTATACAGTAATTAGACTCCTCTCTCTGGAGCATATTGAGCTACGTTATGGAGATAAAGGAAAAAATTTTAAAGTAAGGGGTGAAGAGCTGGGCCCCTATGATCCTCCTCCTTGAGGAGCTGACCGTCAAGCTTGTGACGATAAAGAAGCGCTTGTCGGGAGGCAACCCGATAATTTCGTATCCTTAGCTATTTTTAATTTTCGTAGTAGTAATTTTCTTATTTTATTTTTTATTGAGTTCTTACTAATTTTCTGATCATGCTGCTATTTTATCATAGGAACCGAACACCTCAAGCTATATAAAAAATGCCACGCGACGTGACCGCATCAGCGATGCGTCGGCGTCGCAAGGAGAGGGAAAAAAATAAAAACGAAGAGAGAGTCACGCTGGAGCGTGGCTGGAGGCATGCCAGTGGCACAAATCGCCCCACACGACCGCATCGCCGACGCGTCCACGTCATGTGAGAATATTAGCCTCCCACGCGACCGCGTAACCCACGTGGCTGCGTGCCTTGATTTTCGACGTAAAAAGGGTGCACAACCAAATATTGTGCTGGAGTGGTGCTGGCTTGGTGCTAGACGCATAATCCCTATCACATGAACGTGTCGCCAACGCGTCCGCGTCATTCCCTTCTGAAGCCACTCATGCGATCGCTTGTCCCACACGATCGCATCACCCCAAATTTGGCAAATATTTAAATTCGAACAGAGAGTTGTGCAGGCGCGAGGCTGCACTCGTGCCCGAAGCATAATATGGGTCACGCGACCGCGTGACCAACGTGACCGCGTCAACTAACTAAAATGCAATCACACGAACGCGTGCCCTACGCGGTCGCGTCGCTTGCGCCACACTAGTTCGCCGCCCAGTTTTCTTTCTCTCTCTCCCCCAATCCTAATTCTCTCTTATTCTTTTATCCTTTTCTTTTTCTTTCCTCATAATATTTATCTCTTTCTATTTTCAGTTCTTATTTGCTTGAGAACAAGCAAACCTTTAAGTTTGGTGTTGACGCTTCGCTTAAAGCTTTTCTGTTTATTCCTATAGCACCAAAAGGGAGGCGAATTTGCATCTTGTCTATCTTTTCCTAGTGAATTTGCATCTAATTTGTTGAGTTTAATTAAGAATTAATTATATTTTAGCCACTATGGATGCTATTTTGAGTTTTGTGCAATATTATTTATTTTAGGTAGCATTCAGAGGGATTTGATGAAGTTTCGGCAGAGAAAAAGAAGAAACCAAAGAGATGACCAGCGAAGACCGACGCGGACACATGGCTCACGCGACCCATGGAATGGAGAAATCGCAATGATGCGATCGCGTGCCTGACGCGAACGCGTGGACTAGAATCTGCACAAATGACGCAAGTGCATGGACGACGCGGACGCGTCACATGCGCGATCTGCAATAATACAGAAAATGCTGGTTACGATTTTTGGGCTGTTTTTTACCCAGTTTCCATCCCAGAAAACACAAATTAGAAGCTGCAGAATGGACAAATCAAGTGGTCCCCACCCATCAACTGAAGATCTGTTAATTAATTCGAATTTAAATTCAAATCTTATCTTTTAGGAAAAGATATTATTTTTAATTTTTGATTTTAAACCTATTAGGATTAGTAATAAATAGAAACTCTGTACATTTAGACAGGTAGCAGATTGTTACCAGAACCCTTATTTTTCTTCTCTAAACCATTAGCAACTAATCCTCCTCTGTTAAGGTTAGGAGCTCTGTCTATTTGTATGGATTTATTCGTTTGATCTTTCTAATTTAATTCATGTCTTGATTTATATTTCAATAATTGTTTTCGTTATCCTTTTATGAAATATGGGTGGAACAGAAGTATGAACCATGTTCTAATTGAGTTCTTGTAAAACTTGGAAAAGCTCTTTACTTGAACAACAACTTGAAAACATATTATACTGAATTTTAATTGTTTGTATTTAACGGGATACGTGACATATAATCCCCTTATTTTTGGATAATTAGAATTCTTTTGGCATATAAACTAGAAATTGATCATCACCTTCTAATTGGAATTAATTGATCAAGGAATTGGCAATTAATGAATTTTAGAGGAGACTAGGAGGGTTTAAGGAATTAGGGCCTAGTCACATATAATTTGCCATGAAATTATATCTTGCATGATTAAATTAGTTAGTAATAAAAGTTAATCTAAAAAATAGATAACTATGAAACCTTAACTGTTTTCTCAACATTTTATTCCCAACTCATTTATTTGTCTATCCTTTTGATATTTTGAGTTCGAACTTAAACCTTTTGAACATCTCAAAACCAATTTCTGCTTGCCTAGCTAAGCTTATCACTCAATAACTGTTGCTTAATCCATCAATCCTCGTGGGATCGACCCTTACTCACATAAGGTATTACTTGGTACGACCCAATGCACTTGCCGGTTAGTAAGTGTGGGTTATAAATTCCGCGCCAGTTGTCCTTCCACAATAATAGTGTTTGAAAATGTCGTAACGCACTCCTTAATCCAATCTAGCCATCTTTTTCAAAACCCAAGTTTCTCTATAACTGTCTAAACAAACTTTCATTCCACCCGGTCGTAGACCTTCTTCATATCTAGTTTTAGACCTAAATTTTGATCACCATGTAATGATAGATGCAAATTTTTCAAAACAATAACTCGGCAAGTGCACCGAATCATATCAAGTAATACCACGGGAATGAGTTATCGTTTCCATGAGGATTAACGGATTAAGAAAATAATAGTTAACTGATTATTCTAGTAAAACAGTTGAAAACTTGATTTGAGATGATTTGAATACCAAAACAGTAATTGAGTAGAAAAAGTGATATGATGAAAAACTTTAAGACTTTGGAGATGTTTTAACTTCAAGACAAATGCTTCTCACTTTCTACCTTGATCATGTAAAGATAAATCCCTGGCAAACCATAATTAATTAAACCCCAATTTCTTGATATTTCAATTTTTCTTTAACCTAATTAATTGCTAATTCCTTAGTCAATTATTTAAAAAAAGAGGTTAAACACAATTTCTGATTCAAGCCACACAATTCTTAGAGATTTAACCTAGTTGGTTTTACCTCACATATCAAAACTAGTTTTAAAAAACCTTATGGGATTGTGAGAAGAAGTTTAAAATCAATTCCAGTAATTAACTTTTCCAAGTTAAAAACAAGATTCAATTAGGTTAAAATTATTTTTCAATACATTCAAACCCCTTTTAGATGAAGAACAAAAACTTGCTTCTAAAGAAAACATCAATGCATTAATCAACATAAAAGTAATAACATCAATCCATCATAATCAACAGAACTCCTAATCTTAACTAAGGAAATTAGTGACTCATAGTACAGACCAAAAATAGGATTTGAAAATAATGTAAGACAAGAAAAATCCCCAAAAGTCTCGATCCAAAGTTTATCTGAATCCTTTTATACCTTAAAACTAAATAAAAACCTAATATTCAAACTTAATTAAAGCAAAATCAGATCATATCTTCCTAATTAACTTTAAATTAAAAGTGATTCTCCTTTGTGATCTGAGCCTAAGCCTTGGTGAATTGATTCCTTAAAAACCATGGGCTTTCACTTAAGTATTGGGTTTGAGAATTGGTTTGGCACTTGAGTGTGATTTATAGCTTTTGTTGTGCACCTCGCAGAGGTCTTTTTGTGTGTAGAGGACGTGAAGCAAGTGAAGGACATCCCACGCCCTTGAAGGATGAAGGAGAGTGGACGTGTACATGGGTGTGACGCACATTCCACGTCCTTGTTGATGCTGGAGCAGGTGTGCCTGGGTGTGGGCTATGTGCGACACCTTCGATACATGGGAGTGATGAGCAGATAATTTGTACGCTTTTTGGCATTGTTTTTAGTATGTTTTTAGTATGTTTTAGTTAGTTTTTAGTATATTTTTATTAGTTTTTAGTTAAAATTCACTTTTCTGGATTTTACTATGAGTTTGTGTGTTTTTCTGTGATTTCAGGTATTTTCTGGCTGAAATTGAGGGACCTGAGCAAAAATCTGATTCAGAGACTAAAAAGGACTGCAGATGCTGTTGGATTCTGACCTCCCTGCACTCGAAGTGGATTTTCTGGAGCTACAGAAGCCCAATTGGCGCGCTCTCAACGGCGTTGGAAAGTAGACATCCTGGGCTTTCCAGCAATATATGATACTTTATACTTTGCCCAAGATTTGATGGCCCAAACCGGCGTTCAAAGTCACCATCAGAAATCCCAGCGTTAAACGCCGGAACTGGCACAAGGATGGGAGTTAAACGCCCAAACTGGCATAAAAGCTGGCGTTTAACTCCAAGAAGAGTATCTACACGAAAATGCTTCAATGCTCAGCCCAAGCACACACCAAGTGAGCCCGGAAGTGGATTTTTATGTCATTTACTCATCTTTGTAAACCTTAGGCTACTAGTTCTTTATAAATAGGACCTTTTTCTATTGTATTTTCATCTGGGTAGCTATCTTTATTCTTATGCTATCTTAGATCATTGGGAGGCTGGCCTCACGGCCATGCCTAGACCTTGTTCTTATGTATTTTCAACGGTGGAGTTTCTACACACCATAGATTAAGGTGTGGAGCTCTGCTGTACCTCGAGTATTAATGCAATTACTATTGTTCTTTTATTCAATTCCGGTTGTTCTTGTTCTAAGATATCACTTGTTCTTCAACTTGATGAATGTGATGATCCGTGACACTCATCATCATTCTCACCTATGAACGTGTGCCTGACAACCACCTCCGTTCTACCTTAGGTTGGGTGGATATCTCTTGGATTCTTTAACCGGAATCTTCGTGGTATAAGCTAGAACTGATGGCGGCATTCAAGAGAATCCGGAAGGTCTAAACCTTGTCTGTGGTATTCTGAGTAGGATTCAATGATTGAATGACTGTGACGAGCTTCAAACTCGCGATTGTGGGGCGTTAGTGACAGACGCAAAAGAATCACTGGATTCTATTCCGACATGATCGAGAACCGACAGCTGAATAGCCGTGCCGTGACAGGGTGCATTGAACATTTTCACTGAGAGGATGGGAGGTTGCCACTGACAACGGTGAAACCCTACATACAGCTTGCCATGGAAAGGAGTAAGAAGGATTGGATGAAGACAGTAGGAAAGCAGAGAGACGGAAGGAACACAGCATCTCCATACGCTTATCTGAAATTCCCACTAATGAATTGCATAAGTATCTCTATCTTTATCTTTATGTTTTATTCATCATTCATAACCATTTGAGTTTGCCTGACTAAGATTTACAAGGTGACCATAGCTTGCTTCATACCAACAATCTCGCTGGGATCGACCCTTACTCGCGTAAGGTTTATTACTTGGACGACCCAGTACACTTGCTGGTTAGTTGTGCGAAGTTGTGTTTATGCCATGGTATTGAACGCCAAGTTTTTGGATTCATCACCGGGGATTATTTGAGTTGTAGTGATCACAATTTCGTGCACCAAGTTTTTGGCGCCGTTGCCGGGGATTGTTGAGTTTGGACAGTTGACGGTTCATCTTGTTGCTTTGATTAGGTATTTCTTCTTCAGAGTTCTTAAGAATGAATTCTAGAGTGTCATGATGATTTGTTGAAGTCTGGCTGGCTGTGAAGCCAAGTCTAATTTTATTGGACCGAGGTTTCAACTTATCATCACAAGAGCTTGTTGATTTCTATCAATCTTGATGTTGGAGCAGTGATCTGCTAAGGCTTGGCTGGCCATTGGCCATGTATAGTGTTTTGGACCGGAGCTTTCTTTGAAATCTTGGCTGGCTATGAAGCCATGTCTAATTCCTGGACCGGAGTCTTAGACTAACATTGCATGATTCCTGGAATTCTCATTAAGAATTTTGATATCTTTGTTTTCCTTTTCCACTTAATTTTTGAAAAATTCAAAAAAAAATTACAAAATCATAAAATCCAAAAATATTTCTTGTTTGAGTCTAGAGTCTCATGTTAAGTTTGGTGTCAATTGCATGTTTCTATTCTTCTTGCATTCATTCATGTGTCTTAAGTGATCTTCAAGATGTTCTTGATGATTTCCTTACTATGATCTTTGAATTCTCTTGACTTGAGTGTTTGTTGTTTCTCATATGCATTATCATTTTGTTAGTGTCAATGGTATACAAACTGCTAAGTTTGGTGTCTTGCATGCATTGTTATTTGATTTTAGTTACATTTTGATTATTGAAAATCCAAAAATATTTTTAATTTGTGTCTTTTCAAAGTCAATAATACAGAGTATTAAAGATTCAGAATATACAGCAGAGGAATTATACAGAAAAAGCTGGGCGTTCAAAACGCCCAGTGAAGAAGGGCAAACTGGCGTTTAAACGCTAGCCAGGGTGCCTGGCTGGGCGTTTAACGCCCAAAAGGGTAGTAGTTTGGGTGTTAAACGCCAGAATGTGCACCATTCTGGGCGTTTAACGCCAGGATGGCACAAGAGGGAAGATTTTGTTTTCAAATCATTTTTTTTTTAGTTTTCAAAATCAAATCTTTTTCAAATCAAATCTTGTCAATCAAATCTTTTTCAAAATCAATTTCTTTCCATTTTCAAAGATACTTGCTATCAATTAATGATTTGATTCAACATTTCAAGTATGTTGCCTTTTCTGTTGAGAAAGGTTTAATGTTTGAATCATATCTTTCCTTGTTAGCCAAGTCATTTATTTTTAAAATCAAATCTTTTTAAAATGTTTTTCAAATTATATCTTCTCAATCACATCTTTTTAAAACCAATCACATCTTTTTAATCACATCTTTTTCAAAATAGTTTTCAATCATATCTTTTTTATTTTCTAATTTCAAAATCTTTTTCAAAAATCACTTAATTTCTTTTCCACTCTTATTTTCGAAAATCAATTAGTGTTTTTCAAAATGTTTTTAAAATTTTTTACTTAATTTTCGAAAATTTCTTCCCCTCTTCTCACACCTTTCTATTTATGGACTAACACTATTCCTTAATGCACAATTCGAACTCCATCTTTCTTGATAAGTTCGAATTTTCTACCTCTGCCTTCTATTTTTCTTTTCCTCTGACACCTCAAGGAATCTCTATATTGTGACATAGAGGATTCCATATTTCCTTGTTTTCTTCTCTTTCATATGAGCAGGAGCAAAGACAAAAGCATTCTTGTTGAGGCTGACCCTGAACCTGAAAGGACCTTGAAGCGAAAGCTAAGAGAAGCTAAGGCACAACTCTCTGTAGAGGACCTAACAGAAATCTTCAAAGAAGAAGAACCCATGGCAGCCGAAAACAACAAAAATGCCAACAATGCAAGGAAAGTGCTGGGTGACTTTACTGCACCTACTCCCGACTTCTATGGGAGAAGCATCTCTATCCCTGCCATTGGAGCAAACAACTTTGAGCTTAAGCCTCAATTAGTTTCTCTAATGCAACAGAATTGCAAGTTCCACGGACTTCCATTGGAAGATCCTCATCAGTTTTTAGCTGAATTCTTGCAAATCTGTGACACTGTCAAGACTAATGGGGTTGACCCTGAGGTCTACAGACTCATGCTATTCCCTTTTGCTGTAAGAGACAGAGCTAGAATATGGTTGGACTCACAACCTAAAGAAAGCCTGAACTCTTGGGAAAAGCTAGTCAATGCCTTCTTGGCAAAGTTCTTTTCACCTCAAAAATTGAGTAAGCTTAGAGTGGAAGTCCAAACCTTCAGACAGGAGGAAGGAGAATCCCTCTATGAAGCTTGGGAAAGATACAAACAATTAATCAGAAAGTGTCCCTCTGATATGCTTTCTGAATGGAGCATCATAGGTATTTTCTATGATGGTCTCTCTGAACTATCCAAGATGTCTTTGGATAGCTCTGCTGGAGGATCTCTTCATCTGAAGAAGACGCCTACAGAAGCTCAAGAACTAATTGAAATGGTTGCAAATAACCAATTCATGTACACTTCTGAAAGGAATCCTGTGAACAATGGGACAAATCAGAAGAAAGTAGTTCTTGAGATTGACACTCTGAATGCCATATTGGCTCAGAACAAAATATTGACTCAGCAAGTCAATATGATTTCTCAAAGTCTGTCTGGAATGCAAAATGCACCAGGTAGTACTAAGGAGGCTTCATCTGAAGAAGAAGCTTATGATCTTGAGAACCCTTCAATGGAAGAGGTGAATTACATGGGAGAACCCTATGGAAACACCTATAATCCTTCATGGAGAAATCATCCAAATCTTTCATGGAAGGATCAACAGAGACCTCAACAAGGTTTCAACAATAATAATGGTGGAAGAAATAGGTTTAGCAATGGCAAGCCTTTTCCATCATCTTCTCAGCAACAGACAGAGAGTTGTAAGCAGAACCACTCTGACTTAGCAACCATGGTCTCTGATCTGATCAAAACCACTCAAAGTTTCATGACTGAAACAAGTTCCTCCATTAGAAATTTGGAGGCACAAGTGGGTCAGCTGAGTAAGAAAATTACTGAACTCCCTCCTAGTACTCTTCCAAGCAATACGGAAGAAAATCCAAAAGGAGAGTGCAAGGCCATCAACATGGCCGAATTTGGAGAGGAGGGAGAGGCAGTGAACGCCACTGAGGAAGACCTCCATGGACGTCCACTGGCCTCCAATGAGTTCTCCAATGAGGAACCATGGGAATCTGAGGCTCACACTGAGGCCATAGAGATCCCATTGGATTTACTTCTGCCATTCATGAGCTCTGATGAGTATTCTTCCTCTGAAGAGGATGAGTATGTCACTAAAGAGCAAGTTGCTAAATACCTTGGAGCAATCATGAAGCTAAATGACAAGTTATTTGGAAATGAGACTTGGGAGGATGAACCCCCTCTGCTCACCAAAGAACTGGATGACTTGTCTAGGCAGAAATTACCTCAAAAGAGACAGGATCCTGGGAAGTTTTCAATACCTTGTGCCATAGGCACCATGACCTTCAAGAAGGCCTTGTGTGACCTAGGGTCAAGTGTAAACCTCATGCCTCTCTCTGTAATGGAGAAGCTAGGGATCTTTGAGGTGCAAGCTACAAAAATCTCACTAGAGATGGTAGACAACTCAAGAAAACAAGCTTATGGACTTGTAGAGGATGTTCTGGTAAAAGTTGAAGACCATTACATCCCTGCTGATTTTATAGTCCAAGAGACTGGGAAGTGCATGGATGAATCCATCATCCTTGGCAGACCCTTCCTAGCCACAGCAAGGGCTGTGATTGATGTTGATAGAGGAGAATTGATCATTCAAGTGAATGAAGAATCCTTTGTGTTTAAGGCTCAAGGATATCCCTCTGTCACCATGGAGAGGAAGCATGAAGAGCTTCTCTCAAAACAGAGCCAAACAGAGCCCCCACAGTCAAACTCTAAGTTTGGTGTTGGGAGGCCACAACCATCCTCTAAGTTTGGTGTTAAACCCCCACATTCAAACTCTAAGTTTGGTGTTGGGAGGTTCCAACATTGCTCTAAACATCCCTGAGGCTCCATGAGAGCCCTCTGTCAAGCTACTGACATTAAAGAAGCGCTTGTTGGGAGGCAACCCAATGTTATATTTTATCTATTTTTCTTTGTTATTTTATGTTTTCTGTAGGTTGATGATCATGAGAAGCCACAAAATCAATTGAAAAAGCAAAAACAGAATGAAAAACAGAAAGAAAAATAGCACACCCTGGAGGAAGAACCTGCTAGCGTTTAAACGCCAGTAAGGCTAGCAGATGGGCGTTTAACGCCCAGTCTGGCACCATTCTGGGCGTTTAACGCCAGAAAGGGGCACCAGACTGGCGTTAAACGCCAGAGAAGGGCAAGAACTTGGCGTTAAACGCCAGAAATGGGCACCAGCCCGGCGTTTAACGCCAGAATTGGCACAAAGAGCAATTTTGCTCGCCACCTGGTGCAGGGATGACTTTTCCTTGACACCTCAGGATCTGTGGACCCCACAGGATCCCCACCTACCCCACCACTCTCTCTCTTCTTCACCCATTCACCAATCACCTCAACACCTCTTCCCCAAAACTCCTTCACCTATCAAATCCCATCTTTCTCTTCACCACTCCATCCATCCTTCATAAAACCCCACCTACCTCACCATTCAAATTCAAAACACTTTCCCTCCCAAACCCACCCTCCCATAACCGAAACCTAACCCTCCCCCCACCCCTATATAAACCCATCTTCACTCCTTCATTTTCACACAACCTAAACACTATTTCTCCCCCTTTGGCCGAACCACAAAGCCATTTCCATCTCCTTCATTTCTTCTTCTTCTACTCTCTTCTTTTCTCTTTTGCTCGAGGACGAGCAAACCTTTTAAGTTTGGTGTGGTAAAAGCATTGCTTTTTGTTTTTCCATAACCATTTATGGCATCCAAGGCCGGAGAAACCTCTAGAAAGAGGAAAGGAAAGGCAAAAGCTTCCACCTCCGAGTCATGGGAGATGGAGAGATTCATCTCAAGGGTGCATCAAGACCACTTCTATGAAGTTGTGGCCTTGAAGAAGGTGATCCCCGAGGTCCCTTTCAAACTCAAAAAGAGTGAATATCCGGAGATCCGACATGAGATCCGAAGAAGAGGTTGGGAAGTTCTTACCAACCCCATTCAACAAGTCGGAATCTTAATGGTTCAAGAGTTCTATGCCAATGCATGGATCACCAAGAACCATGATCAAAGTGTGAACATGGACCCAAAGAATTGGCTTACTATGGTTCGAGGGAAATACTTGGATTTTAGTCCGGAAAATGTAAGGTTGGCATTCAACTTGCCCATGATGCAAGGAGATGAACATCCATACACTAGAAGGGTCAACTTTGATCAAAGGTTGGACCAAGTCCTTACAGTCATTTGTGAAGAGGGCGCCCAATGGAAGAGTGATTCAAGAGGAAAGCCGGTTCAACTGAGAAGGCATGACCTCAAACCCGTGGCTAGGGGATGGTTGGAGTTTATTCAACGCTCAATCATTCCCACTAGCAACCGGTCCGAAGTTACTATAGACCGGGCTATCATGATTCATAGCATCATGATTGGAGAAGAAATAGAAGTTCATGAGGTGATATCCCAAGAACTTTATAAGGTGGCGGACAAGTCCTCTACCTTGGCAAGGTTAGCCTTTCCCCATCTCATTTGTCACCTCTGTTATTTAGTTGGAGTTGACATAGAGGGAGGCATCCCCATTGATGAGGACAAGCCCATCACTAAGAAGAGGATGGAGCAAACAAGAGATCCCTCTCATCATCAAATCCCTGATATGCCTCAAGGGATGCACTTTCCTCTACAAAACTATTGGGAGCAACTAAACACCTCCCTAGGAGAATTGAGTTCCAACATGGGACAACTGAGGGTGGAGCACCAAGAACATTCCATTCTCCTCCATGAAAATAGAGAAGATCAAAGAATCATGAGAGAGGAGCAACAAAGACAAGGAAGAGACATTGAGGAGCTCAAGCACTCCATAGGATCTTCAAGAGGAAGAACAAGCCGCCATCACTGAGGTGGACCCGTTCTTTAATTTCCTTGTTCTTTATTTTTCTGTTTTTTGAAAATTATGCTTATATTTAGCTATGTTTGTGTCTTGTGATCATTAGTGTCTTAGTGTCTATGCCTTAAAGTTATGAATGTCCTATGAATCCATCACCTTTCTTGAATGAAAAATGTTCTTAATTAAAAAAAAAAGAAAAAGAATTGCATGAATTTTGAATTATATAACAGATTAATTATTTTGATGTGGTGGCAATACTTTTATTTTCTGAATGTATGCTTAAATAGTGCATATGTATCTTGAATTTGTGGCTCATGAATGTTGGCTCTTGAAAGAATGATGAAAAAGGAGACATGTTACTGAGGATCTGAAAAATCATAAAAATGATTCTTGAAGCAAGAAAAAGCAGTGAATACAAAAAAAAATAAAAAAAGAGAAGGAGAAAAACGAAAAAAAAAGAAAAAGAAAAAGAGAAATAAAGTTGTGATCCAAGGCAAAAAGAGTGTGCTTAAGAACCCTGGACACCTCTAATTGGGGACTCTAGCAAAGTTGAGTCACAATCTGAAAAAGGTTCACCCAATTATGTGTCTGTGGCATGTATGTATCCGGTGGTAATACTGGAAGACAGAGTGCTTTGGGCCACGACCAAGACTCAATAAGTAGCTGTGTTCAAGAATCATCATACTTAACAAGGAGAATCAATGACACTATCTGGATTCTAAGTTCCTAAAGAAGCCAATCATTCTGAATTTCAAAGGATAGAGTGAGATACAAAAACTGTTCAGAGGCAAAAAGCTAAAAGCCCCGCTCATCTAATTAATACTGATCTTCATAGATGTTTTTGGAATTCATTGTATATTCTCTTCTTTTTAACTTATTTGATTTTCAGTTGCTTGGGGACAAGCAACAATTTAAGTTTGGTGTTGTAATGAGCGGATAATTTGTACGCTTTTTGGCATTGTTTTTAGTATGTTTCTAGTATGTTTTAGTTAGTTTTTAGTATATTTTTATTAGTTTTTAGTTAAAATTCACTTTTCCGGACTTTACTATGAGTTTGTGTGTTTTTCTGTGATTTTAGGTATTTTCTGGCTGAAATTGAGGGACCTGAGCAAAAATCTGATTCAGAGACTAAAAAGGACTGCAGATGCTGTTGGATTCTGACCTCCCTGCACTCGAGGTGGATTTTCTAGAGCTACAAAAGCGAAATTGGCGCGCTCTCAATGGCGTTGGAAAATAGACATCCTGGGCTTTCCAGAAATATATGATAGTCTATACTTTGCCTAAGATTTGATGGCCCAAACCGGCGTTCAAAGTCACCATCAGAAATCCCAGCGTTAAACGCCGGAACTGGCACAAGGATGGGAGTTAAACGCCCAAACTGGCATAAAAGCTGGCGTTTAACTCCAAGAAGAGTCTCTACACGAAAATGCTTCAATGCTCAGCCCAAGCACACACCAAGTGGGCCCGGAAGTGGATTTTTATGTCATTTACTCATCTTTGTAAACCTTAGGCTACTAGTTCTTTATAAATAGGACCTTTTTCTATTGTATTTTCATCTGGGTAGCTATCTTTATTCTTATGCTATCTTAGATCATTGGGAGGCTGGCCTCACGGCCATGCCTAGACCTTGTTCTTATGTATTTTCAACGGTGGAGTTTCTACACACCATAGATTAAGGTGTGGAGCTCTGCTGTACCTCGGGTATTAATGCAATTACTATTGTTCTTCTATTCAATTCCGCTTGTTCTTGTTCTAAGATTGACGATTGGATTTTTGATGGTATAGAATTTCACAAATGGATTCTCGTTGCAAGTATAGTTTCTAAACCAATCACTAATCCTTTCATACAAAAAGTTGTTTGTCACTAAAACAAACCCCTAAAATTTATAAACCGATGTATTCAAACCTCGGGTTGTTCTCCCTAGGAATTACAATAAAGTGTCTTGTTATTGGTTGTGATGTGTTTTGGGGTTTTGGATAAGAAACATGAAAGTAAATGGCAAGAAAATAAACTAACAACTATAAAAGACTCTTGGCAAGGTATGAGAACTAGAAGTTCTATCCTAGTTATCCTTCTCAATTGTGATGAGAATTGTTCATTGCTACCACTTAGTTAACCCTTGCTAATAAAGGAAAGTCAAGTGGATGAATTGACTTGAGCCACAAGTCCTAGCCAACTCCCAAGGAAAGACTAGCTTTAGTGCACTCCAAACCAATTAGCAATCTCTCCAATTATCAATCAACAAAGGAATTAGATAACTCAAGTGTCACTAATTACTCTACCTAGGCCAAGAGGAACAAAATCTACACTAAAACTAAAAGAGACATTTCATCAAACACATGAAGTGCAATGGAAGTAAACATTATTAAATGCAAGAATTAAAGGAATCTACAACTACGAAAACTAAAGATCAACAATAGAAAAGTAAAGAAGAACAATTATTGTGAATTACCTCTTATTGAATTGAAAGAATGTAGAGGGAACAATACTAGATCTACAACAAAATGTAAGAACAACATAAAGGAAATTACAACAAAAGAGTAGAAGAAGATGAATCTAACTACAAGAAATTGAGGAGATAGAAGTAGAAGAAGATGAATTCTAAATCTAAATCTAAGAACTAAACCTAATCATAATCCTAATTCTAGAGAGAAGTGAGAGCTTCTCTCTCTAGAAACTACTTCTAACTAATCCTAATGAGTGTGTAATGAACTAATGAGTTGGAATCCCCTTTTCTCTTCAATCCTTGGCTTTAAATAGCATCTTTGGCGCCAAAGTTGGTTGCAATTGGGCCCCACAACCCTTCAGAATTCGTTGGCCACGTTTTCATTAAAAAATCATAAAACGGCACCGACGCGTACGCGCACATCACGCGTACGCGTCCATGGGGTAATTCGCAGGTGCGCGCAAGCGCCAGGTACGCGCGCGCGTCCATGGGCGAGTTCAACTTCTTTGACTTTTCATGATTTCTCCACTTTGCATGCTTTCCTCTTCACTCCTTTGATCCATTCCTAGCCTTTTCAATCTGAAATCACTAACAAACATATCAAGGCATCTAGTGGAATCAAGGAGAATTAGATTTAGCTATTTTAAGTCCTAAAAAGCATGTTTTCACTCTTAAGCACAATTAAAGGAGAATATACAAAACCATGCTAATTCATTGGATAAATGTGGGTAAAAGGTTATAAAATCCCCTAAAATCAATACAAGATAAACCCTACAAATGGGGTTTGTCAAAGATATCACTTGTTCTTCAACTTGATGAATGTGATGATCCGTGACACTCATCATCATTCTCACCTATGAACGTGTGCCTGACAACCACCTCCGTTCTACCTTAGATTGGGTGGATATCTCTTGGATTCTTTAACCGGAATCTTCGTGGTATAAGCTAGAACTGATGGCGGCATTCAAGAGAATCCGGAAGGTCTAAACCTTGTCTGTGGTATTCTAAGTAGGATTCAATGATTGAATGACTGTGACGAGCTTCAAACTCGCGATTGTGGGGCGTTAGTGACAGACGCAAAAGAATCACTGGATTCTCTTCCGACATGATCGAGAACCGACAGCTGAATAGCCGTGCCGTGACAGGGTGCGTTGAACATTTTCACTGAGAGGATGGGAGGTAGCCACTGACAACGGTGAAACCCTACATACAGCTTGCCATGGAAAGGAGTAAGAAGGATTGGATGAAGACAGTAGGAAAGCAGAGAGACGGAAGGAACACAGCATCTCCATACGCTTATCTGAAATTTCCACTAATGAATTGCATAAGTATCTCTATCTTTATCTTTATGTTTTATTCATCATTCATAACCATTTGAGTTTGCCTGACTAAGATTTACAAGGTGACCATAGCTTGCTTCATACCAACAATCTCTGTGGGATCGACCCTTACTCGCGTAAGGTTTATTACTTGGACGACCCAGTACACTTGCTGGTTAGTTGTGCGAAGTTGTGTTTATGCCATGGTATTGAACGCCAAGTTTTTGGATTCATCACTGGGGATTATTTGAGTTGTAGTGATCACAATTTCATGCACCAGGGAGCTTGGAGGCTACTGGACAATAGCCCAGCGTGCCACGTTTGGCACACCCTTGATGTTGCATGGGAGTGGGCGTGCCTGGCATGTGATGTGCTTGAATTGGAGGAGAGTGGAGTGAAGCTAGCGTGGGAGACGTCCCATGTCTTCAAGCCTAGATGAAGCATGCATGGAGGCGGCGTGTGGAATGTCCCATGCCCTCGATGTAATGATGAAGGATGAAGGAAGTGGTGTGGGTGGCGTGAAGCACGTCCCACGCCTATGATGCTTGAGTGAATTTAGCGTGCCTGGGTTTAAATGGCGTGGCACTTCTTCAAGGTTTACATGGAGGTGGCTCTCTGCACTTTGGCCTAGTGTTCCATGGTTGGCATGCCTGATGAGCGAGAAAATTGATAGTGTAAAATTTCACAAATGAAATCTCGTTGCAAGTATAGTTTCTAAACCAACAATAATCCTTTCATACAAAACTTTGTTTGTCACAAGTACAAACCCCTAATAAATCTAATAAGCGAAGTATTCAAACCTCAGGTCGTCTCTCAAATGAATTGCAGGGTAGTGTTCTTGTTATTGGTTATGGACATGTATATTTTGGGGTTTTAGATAAGAAACAAGAAAAGAAAATGGCAATGGAATTCAAATGATGAAACGGTCTTGGCAAGATTTGGTGGTCAAGGATCTCTATCCCTATCACTAACTACAACATGATAATTGCAAGGATCAATCCCATTAAATCATCCTCTAACAAGTAAAAGAAAGTCAAATGAGCTATATCAATCTAAGTCCATAAGTCCTAGCTATTCACTAATTCAACTATCAATCACTTGGACATTAGTAACTCAAGAATTCCTAAGTCAAGAACATAAAATTCTACTCTAACATCCTTCCAAGCATTTTATCAAACACTTGGAAGGCATAAAAGGAAAGCATAGTAAATTGACAACAAGAATAAAATCTAACAACAACTAATTGCAAAGAATCAACAACAATAGTCAAGGAAATCACAATTAATATGAATGACCTCAAATTGCATTAAAAGAAAATAAAGAACAAAAGTAGATCAACAACAAAGTATAGAAACAAAATAGAGGAATTTACAACAAGAGAATAGAAGAACAAGATGTAGCAACAAAGAATTGAAAGGTAGAAGTAGATGAAAGCAAGGATTAAAACCTAGATCTAAGAAATTATAACCTAAACCTAATCCTAATTCTAGAGAGAAGAGAGAGCTTCTCTCTCTAGAAAACTGATACTAAAACTAGATCTAAAACTTTTTAATTGTTCTTAATGGTGAATGATGGGAAGTGATGCCTTCCCCTTCAATCCTTGGTCCTTTTTAACCTTTTCCCGCCTAAAATTCAGCTCAAAACTAGGCCAGGGGCACTTCAGAATTCCCCAGGCATGATTTCACTAAAGAGATCACCTGCAGACATCGATGCGTACGCTTACATCATGCGTATGTGTCCCTGGAATTTCGTGATCCACACGTATGCGTCCTTTGTGCGTGCGCACCCATGGGTGCATCCCAAATCTTTGGCTTTCCATGATTCCTGCACTTTGCATGTTTTCTCTTCACTCTTTTGATATATTCCTAACCTTTTCAATATGAATTTACTTAACAAACACATCAAGGCATCTAGTGGAATCAAAGGTGAATTAAAATTAGCAAATTAAATGCCTAAAAAGCATGTTTTCACACTTAAGCACAAATTAAGGAAGAATCACAAAACCATGCTATTTCATTGAATAAATGTGAGGAAAGGTTGACAAAATACTCTAAATTCAACACAAGATAAACCCTAAAAATGGGGTTTATCAACCTCCCCACACTTAAACCTTAGCATGTCCTCATGCTAAATTAAGAAGGAAACAAGGGGTATGACATTTATTTAATGCAACTAAACTATATGCATCCTATCTAAATGCAACTACCTATTATGAATGCAAATGCTTGGTCAAAACAAATCAACTCCTAAGAGAACATATGTAAGCATAAGGGACAAAGCAATAGGAATCAAAACCAACCCACAATTTTATTGAATTATAAAAAGATTTACAAACTTGCATGAATAAGAATGATTATGGTGAAAACATGTAATTGAGCAATCAAACCCTCACCAGACGTGTATCCGCTCTAGTCAATTAAGTATTTAGGGATTGATTCACTCAATTCTCCCCTAATCATGCTGATGAATCCATATTTGATGATGAATTTTGGTTAGAATTGAATGGATTTCATCATATAAACTTTCACTTATTCCCTTTAATAGCATGTTTTTGAATCTTCCTCCCAAATTGTGCTTGATTACAAAAATATGCTCTTTTGTGCTTAATTTGATCTATTTTTATTTTATTTGCCTTCCATTCGATGCCTTGATGTGTTTGTGAGTGATTTCAGGTGTATAAGGTAGGAATGAAATGGAGAAAATGGAAGAAGAGCTTGCAAAGTGGAGGAAACTTGAAGAATCAAAGGAGATGAGCTCAGAGACGTGTGTGTGCGCACAGCTTCTTGTGCGTCCGCACAGAAGCCCAAGCAGAGCATGTGGATCGTTTTGAGCGCGTTGTGCATCCCGTCAAGCATCGCCTAGTGTGCGTGTGCACAGCTACTTGTGCGTACGCACAGGTTGGAAATTTTGTAAAGTGTGCGGACGCACACGTCTATGCGTCTGACGTTAAGATTTTTGCTAGTAAAAAATTTTATAAAAATATAGTCGCGTTGTGAGTATAGATTCTAAACCAACAGAAAATCCCTTCGTACAAATGTTTTGGTTGTCACAAGTAACAAACCCCTAAATAAATTGATAACCGAAGTATTTAAACCTCGGGTCGTCTTCTCAAGGAATTGCAGGGAGGTATATTCTTATTATTGGTTATGAAGTTTGTAAATCGAGATTTTAAAGATGAGGAACAAGTAATTTAAATGGTAGGTAAAATAAATAAATAACTGTAAAATAAACTTTTGGCAAGGTATAAGAAATTGGAAGTCCTATCCTAGTTAGCCTTATCAATGATGATGAAAAATTGAATCTTAATTCCACTTAGTTGACCTTTGCTAGTGCAAGGAAGGTCAAGTGTCTAATTAGTTTGATCTTTAAATCCTAGTTAATTCCTAGAAAAAGATTGGGATTATAGAAGTTCAAGCTAATTAGCAAAGATAGCGATTATCGATCACGTTGAGTCTAATAACTCCTGAGTTACTGATTTCTTAACCAAGACCAAAAAGAGAAAAGTAAATCTACTGGAATAAAAATGTCTTTAGATTGGGAGCAACAGTAACATAAATAAAAGAGAGTAATAATAAATTGAAATACCTCAAAATCATGAATTGATAAAGATATCAAATGTAACATGGGCAGTTATAGCCAAATAAAGAAGTTGAGTTGAACATAGAAATCCATAAACTAAATTGAGAAAATAAATAAAAGGAACATTGAACCTGTAATTGAGGAAGATGAAAATATTCCTAATTTCTAAAAATCCTAATTCTAATACCTGAGAGAGGAGAGAACCTCCCTAACTAAAAACTACATCTAAACTATGAAAAATGCTTTTTGAAATTTGCTCCCCCATTGTTCACTTCATTCCTCCACTTTACAGCCCTTGGTCCGTGTTCTCTGAGCTTAGATCTGGGCCAAAAAGAGCCCATAAACTGCTGGGAATGAGATCTATAATTTCTGGTGCGTGGCCTCTGTCACGCGTCTGCGTGGGTCACGCGGTCGCATCATTTGGAGTTTTCCTTGTCACGCGGTCGCTTCAGTCATGCGTCCGCATCATATGCGTTTCGCTTATGGCGTGTGATCGTGTCAATCACGCAGTCGCATCACTGCCATTTCGCGCTGGCATGCGGCCGCGTCGTCCATGCGTTCGCGTCACTGCTAGTTTCTTCAGAAACTCCGTTTTGCGCTTTCCTTCCATTTTTGTATGTCTCCTTTCCATCCTTTAAATCATTCATGCCTTAGAAGATCTGAAAATACTTAACACACAAGTCACGGCATCGAATGGCAATAAAAGGTAATTAAAATTAATATTTTTAAAGCCTAGGAAACATGTTTTTCACATACATCACATAATAAGGAAGGGAAAGTAAAACCATGCAATTTCACATGAATAAGTGGGTGAAGGATTGAATAATTCACTAAAATTCAGCACAAAATATATCATAAAATATGGGTTTATCAACCTCCCTACACTTAAACAATAGCATGTCCTCATGCTAAATCCAAGAGAAAGAATAAGGTAAAATGGTGGAATCTCATGCAATGCAATCTATCCTAGATGCAACTACCTAAATGAGTCATGCAAATCTAGTTATTATTCACCTATATATAAAGCTTTACATGTAGTCAAATTAATTCACATTCTCAAGGAATCATTTATGCATAGCCAACCTTAGACAATGTTAAAACACTTTTACAATTGAGATGGGTAGATAAAATATTTTTCAAACTTGCAAGACAATTAGCAATAGAGGTAGAGATATATGGTGATGAGCTATTGAACCCTCACTGGATTTTGTGTTTACTCTCTAGTCACTCAGTATTTATTTGGTTAATCACTCTATTCTTCTTTTTATCCTTGTTTTCCATAACTTTGTTCTTCATCTAACCAATCAACAATTATAGAATATAGGCATACAAAAATCATGAGGTCTTTAATTAAGGTTGTAATGGGGCCAAGGTAAAGGTAAGGGTATATGTATAAGGCTAAGTGAGCTAATTAAGTGAATCCTTGATCAGTCTAAGATCTCACCTAACATACATATTTTGTAAAGCAAAGCTTCTTTACCTATTTTCACATATTTTTCCCACCTTTTATATTACATGCTTATATCTTAATTTTTTATTTCTGTTTATCTTATGTGCGACGCTTTTTGCGTTTGGGGAATTCTTTTTGTATCCCCTTTATTCAAATACTGAAAAATAAAATTTTTTTGTTACACATGGTAATTAAATTATTTTGATTTCACATGAGCATGCATCCCAAAACTTTTAAAAATAAATTTTTTTTATTCTTTTTAACTTTCTACCCTTTTGTTTCTATCATCCATGTTCCCATAAGGTTCCCACACTTACACAATACACAATTTCTATCTTAAGCTAACCAAGGATTCAACTTGGGATTTTCATTTTGTTTTTCTGCTTAAGGCTAGTAATGTGGTTATAAAACAAGAGGGGATTTAAAGGCTCAAGGGGGCTAATAAGGGTGATGTAGAAGGTAGGCTAATTTGGGAATGGTGAGCTAGAATCAAACAATGGCCTCAATCACTTTCTTGGTATGTATCTATATTCTATAATCGGACATATAGATTAAAACAAAGTAAAGAACACCAGAATAAATAAGAAGGGCGGAACACACAGGAATAAAATATTATGGTTAAATGTAACCATGCAATTAAGCTCAAAACTCACAGGCTGTGTGTTCTCTAACTCAAAAATCATATATCACTTAAGTATGTCATGCAAGTAGAAATTAAGAGTTCCCATTATTCTCAATGTAAAATATATTGGATGGCTTTAAACTTTTAGTGTTCCTCCTTGATGAAATGTTGTTAACTAACTAACATGTAATGCTATATATATAAAGTGTGGATTGTTTTTACTCTGTTAAAGTCTCTAGCTTACTTCCTTTTTCTTTTCAATCTAAGCTAAACTATCATATGCTAAAAAGGGTAAACTATACTAATTAATCCACTTAAAATATAACTAGTAAACTAAGGTGCAAATCAAGCTAAAATATCCAAGATATTATACATATAGCTCAAAGTGCATAATGCAAAAAGTACAATAAAAAGCAAAAAGAGAAAAATGTGCAAAAATACAGAAAATGGACAAAATAAGAAGAGAGTTTGTAGTGGTTTACCAAAATAAATAGATGCCAGAGATGGCAACCTCCCCACACTTAAATAATAGCATCGTCCTCGATGCTCACTCAAGATGGGTGTGAAGGAGTGTCATCTCCAGAAGGATGGGCTGCTGGTGTCTCGGTGGTGGACTGAGGATCTGTTTACTGTAGGGGAGGCTCTAACTTGATAGGAATCTCTGTATCGGCGGCCTGAAGCTACTACGGCTCCTCCTGCTGTGACGCAGCCTGCTGTGGTCCGGTCTGCTTCGCCTGGGCCAGTGTCTCCTCCTCATGAGCACTCGCCTCTGCCTCAGATGTATCAGAAGGGGTGTCAGGCTCAGAGGGGATGTCGCTGTCAGATCGGATCATCAACTTGAGGTGCTGATAACGTCGCTTGTTGCGACGCTCCATATGGTCCAATCAGGCGAAGAGGCGATGCACCAAATGGTAGATGGGCTCAGGAGCAGGTGGGGGTGCAGTAGGTGGAGCAGGTGGGGGTGCAGTATGTGGGGCAGGTGCAGCAGTGGAAGAAGAGGGGGCAGCTGAAGGTGTGGCTGTCTCATCGAAAGCGGGAAGGAATGGAGGTTTGTAGCCTAAAGCCAGAAAGTTTCTGCTGTGAGGGATGATCTTCCTACACTCCGCAGCAGGTGGCCTCTCATCAGCATCCTCCCAAGGCATGTCAGCTTGATGATGAGCGGATAATTTATATGCTTTTTGGCATTGTTTTTAATATGTTTTTAGTATGTTTTAGTTAGTTTTTATTATATTTTTATTAGTTTTTATTTAAAATTCACTTTTCTGGACTTTACTATGAGTTTGTGTGTTTTTCTATGATTTCAGGTATTTTCTGGCTGAAATTGAGGGACCTGAGCAAAAATCTGATTCAAAGGTTGAAAAGGACTGCAGATGCTGTTGGATTCTGACCTCCCTGCACTCGAAGTGGATTTTCTGGAGCTATAGAAACCCAATTGGCGCGATTTTAATTGCGTTGGAAATTAGACATCCTGGGCTTTCCAGAAATGTATAATAGTCCATACTTTGCCCGAGATTTGATGGCCCAAACAGGCATTCCAAGTTAGCTCAAGAATTCTGGCGTAAAACGCCGGAACTGGCACAAGGATGGGAGTTAAACGCCCAAACTGGCACAAAAGCTGGCGTTTAACTCCAAAAAAGTCTCTACACATGAAAGCTTCAATGCTCAGCCCAAGCACACACCAGTGGGCCCGGAAGTGGATTTTTATGTCATTTACTCATCTTTGTAAACCCTAAGCTAGTAGTTCTCTACAAATAGGACCTTTTGCTATTGTATTAAGGGAGATCTTTCGATCATGTTTTGATGATTGAACCCTCTTTGGGAGGCTGGCCATTCGGCCATGCCTAGACCTTGTTCTTATGTATTTTCAATGGTGGAGTTTCTACACACCATAGATTAAGGTGTGGAGCTCTGCTGTACCTCGAGTATTAATGCAATTACTATTGTTCTTCTATTCAATTCAGCTTATTCTTGTTCTAAGATATTCATTTGTACCCAAGAACATGATGAATGTGATGATTATGTGACGCTCATCATCATTCTCACTTATGAACGCGTGCCTGACAACCACTTCCGTTCTACAAGCAAAAAAGGCTTGAATGTTTATCTCTTGGATTCCTTAATCAGAATCTTCGTGGTATAAGCTAGAATTGATGGCGGCATTCAAGAGAATCTGGAAGGTCTAAACCTTGTCTGTGGTATTCTGAGTAGGATTCAAGGATTGAATGACTGTGACGAGCTTCAAACTCCTGAAGGCTGGGCGTTAGTGACAGACGCAAAAGAATCACTGGATTCTATTCCAACCTGATTGAGAACTGACAGATGATTAGCCGTGCTGTGACAGAGCGCGTTGAAGATTTTCACTAAGAGGACGGGATTGCAGCCACTGACAACGGTGATGCCCAACATACAGCTTGTCATGTAAAGAAGTAAGAAGGATCGGATGAAGACAGTAGGAAAGCAGAGAGACGAAAGGGGCAAAGCATCTCCATACGCTTATATGAAATTCTCACCAATGAATTGCATAAGTATCTCTATCTTTATTTTATGCTTTATTCATAAATCATCTATAACCATTTGAATCTGCCTAACTGAGATTTACAAGATGACCATAGCTTGCTTCATACCAACAATCTCCGTGGGATCGACCCTTACTAAGTAAGGTTTATTACTTGGACGACCCAGTGCACTTGCTGGTTAGTTGTGCGAAGTTGTGATAAAGAATTGAGATTGCAATTGAGCGTACCATGTTGATGGCGCCATTGATGATCACAATTTCGTGCACCAAGTTTTTGGCGCCGTTGCCGGGGAATGTTTGGGTTTGGACAACTGACGGTTCATCTTGTTGCTTAGATTAGGTATTTTTCTTTAGAATTTTTAAGAATGAATTCTAGAGTTTCAAGGTGATGTTCTTATCATCACCAAAGCTGATTGATTCTCATCAATTTAGCTCTTGAATGCAATGTCTTGCTGAAGCTTGGCTAGCCATGTCTAATTTCTTTAGACTGAAGCTTTAGACTAACATTGCATGATTCCTGGAATTCTTATTAAAAATTTTGAATCTCTTTATTTTCTTCTCCATATAATTTTCGAAAAATCCAAAAAAATTACCAAATCATAAAAAACCAAAAATATTTTATGTTTCTTGTTGAGTCTAGTGTCTCATTTTAAGTTTGGTGTCAATTGTATGCATTCTTTGAGTTCAATCATGTGTTTTCATTGATCTTCAAGTTGTTCTTGATGATTTCATTGCTCTGATCTTTAAATTCTCTTGTCTTGAGTGTTTTGTTGTTTCTCATATGCATTCTCAACTTGTTAGTGTCAGTAGTATACAAACTTCTAAGTTTGGTGTCTTGCATGAATTGTTTATTTGATCTTAGTTTCATTTTGATTATTCCTCATTATTAAAAATCCAAAAATTTTTTTTATTTGTGTCTTTTCAAGTCAATAATATAGAGAATTGAGGATTCAGAACATACAGCAGAGGAATTACACAGAAAAAGCTGGGCGTTCAAAATGCCGAGTGAGGAAGGAAAACTGGCGTTTAAACGCCAGCCAAGGTGCCTGGCTGGGCGTTTAACGCCCAAAAGGGTAGCATTTTGGGCGTTAAAGCCAAAATGGATACAATTCTGGGTGTTTAACGCCAGGATGGCACAAGAGGGAAGATTTTGTTTTTAATGCAAATTTTTTCAAGTTTTCATAATTTTTCAAAATCAAATCTTTTCCAAATCATATCTTTTCAATCATATCTTTTCAAAATCAATTTCTTTCCATTTTCAAAAATACTTGCTAACAATTAATGATTTGATTCAACATTTCAAGTATGTTGCCTTTTCTGTTGAGAAGGGTTTAATGTTTGAATCATATCTTTTCTTGTTAGTCAAGTCATTAATTTTAAAAATTAAATCTTTTTAAATTGTTTTTCAATCATATCTTTTCAATCATATCTTTTTAAAACCATAACTTTTCAATCATATCTTCTTAATCACATCTTTTTCAAAATAGTTTTCAAATCATATTTTTTTTATTTCTAATTTCAAAATCTTTTTCAAAAATCACTTAATTTCTTTCCCACTCTTAGTTTTCGAAAATCATCAATCAATTTTCAAAATTCTTTTAAAAATCTTTTAATTTATTTTCAAAAATTCTTCCCCTCTTCTCACATCCTTCTATTTATGGACTAACACTCCTCCTCAATGCACAATTTGAACTCTATCTTTCTAAGTTCGAATTCTTCTATCTCTTCCTTCTATTTTTCTTTTCCTCTGACACCTCAAGGAATCTCTATACTGTGACATAGAGGATTCCATATTTTCTTGTTCTCTTCTCTTTCATATGAGCAGGAGCAAAGACAAAAGCATTCTTGTTGAGGCTGACCCTGAACCTGAAAGGACCTTGAAGCGAAAGCTAAGAGAAGCTAAATCACAACTCTCTGTAGAGGACCTAACAGAAATCTTCAAAGAAGAAGACATGGTAGCCGAAAACAAAAACAATGCAAACAATGCAAGGAAGGTGCTGGGTGACTTTACTACACCTACTCCTGACTTCTATGGGAGACGCATCTCTATCCCTGCCATTGGAGCAAACAACTTTGAGCTTAAGCCTCAATTAGTTTCTCTAATGCTACAGAATTTCAAGTTCCATGGACTTCCATTGGAAGATCCTCATCAGTTTTTAGCTGAATTCTTGCAAATCTGTGACACTGTCAAGACCAATGGGGTTGACCCTGAGGTCTACAGACTTATGCTATTCCCTTTTACTGTAAGAGACAGAGCTAGGATATGGTTGGACTCACAACCTAAAGAAAGCCTGAACTCTTGGGAAAAGCTAGTCAATGCCTTCTTGGCAAAGTTCTTTCCACCTCAAAAATTGAGTAAGCTTAGAGTGGAAGTCCAAACCTTCAGACAGAAGGAAGGTGAATCCCTCTATGAAGCTTGGAAAAGATACAAACAATTGATCAGAAAGTGTCCTTCTGACATGCTTTCTGAATGGAGCATCATAGGTATCTTCTATGATGGTCAGTCTGAACTGTTGATGCCAGGGCATTTTGGCCAGTTTCGCTGACATTTTCTTTACTGTTTTTAGGTAATTTCATGCATTTTCTTAGGAAATAAGTTAGTTTTGGGCAAGTATTCACTCAGACCTTGATTCAAGCATACATTGTGCATTTTACATTATTTCATGAGGATTTTGCATGATTTTAATGACAAAATTGTATAATGCATTACCCATGACTTGGACTAGAACTTTGATGCACTCTATTGCTTGATTTCAGGACCAAAAGGAAGCAAGGAATGGGAGGTAACTTGCAAAGTTAAGGAGAAAAGTAATTGCCAAAAACACTCTCAAAAGCCATTAACACCCACGTTAAAGAGTCACGTAGTTAACGTGAACTCTAACGTGGAGAAGAGAAGTTGAGCCAACATTAGGGACACTTAACATTGTCACTAACGTTGGCAATTGCTCATAAATGGCCACGTTAGAAGCCACGTTAAGGTTAACGTGGCCTCTAACGTTAAAGGGGGAAGAGAAGCCAACGTTAGTGACACTCAACATTGTCACTAACGTTGGCCTAAGGTGCAAATAGCCACGTTAATTCCCACGTTAACGTGGTAGCTAACGTAAGAGATGGAGAGTTGTCGACAACGTTAGTGACACTCAACATTTTCACTAACGTTGGAGCAACCACACAACCCCCAAGAGCCACGTTAACCTTCACGTTAACCTGGTTAACGTGGAAGCTAACGATGAGGAATGAAGAATGAGCCAACGTTAGTGACACTCAACATTGTCACTAACGTTGGGATGGCTAAGAATGGCCACGTTAGAAGCCACGTTAACCTAGTTAACGTGGACTCTAACGTGAGACCTAGGGGCACACTTGAACGTTAGTGACAATGTTGAGTGTCACTAACGTTCTCGAAGGATGGCAAAAGCCACGTTAACCTAGTTAACGTGAGCTTTAACATGAAGCAAGAAGGGGCACACTTGAACGTTAGTGACAATGTTGAGTGTCACTAACGTTCTCGAAGGCTAACAAGGCAACGTTAAAAGCCACGTTAACCCAGTTAACGTGGGCTTTAACGTGAGGCAAAGGGGTGCATGGCAACGTTAGTGACAATGTTAAGTGTCACTAACGTTCTCAAACTTGTATTTTCACTAACTATTAAACACCCCTAACGTCTTGAGCTAAAGTCTCTGCCCACTTCACACTTTCTCTCTGCAAGTAAGCCAAGCCCAATTGAAGAAAAGAACTGCTTCAAAGATCCAGAAGCCCAAGACTTGGAGAGCTAACTAGAAGCTGAGAAGAGTAGTATATATAGGAGTAGTTTTGAAATAGAAAGGAACTTTTTGGGAGGAGAGAGAACTACTCTTGTATTTTTACTTTCTCTGCACTTCTAGCTTTATCATGTATTCTCCATCTTTGATTTTGATTTCTAGAGCTATGAACAACTAAACCCCTTTCATTGGGTTAGGGAGCTCTGTTGTAATTTGATGGATCAACACTAATTTTCTTCTTCTTCTTCTATTTTTCCTTTTGATTTTACTTGAAAGCTTTCGATCTTCATCCAATTGGATAGTGATCTTGGAAAAGAAGCTATTCAAACATGGATCTCTTCGGATCCTTGAATGAGGAATGAAGAGATTAGCTAGAAATGCTTTCTCATGCTGGACCAAATTGAGTGTGGATGGGTATGTGGCTATAACCCTCTAAGCATTTGATTTGGGAAATGCATGTGGTATAATCAGTGACCACACTTCATCTCTTCTCATGAGCAATTGACCAAGGAATTGGCTATTGATCAAGATTTGAGAGATTGAATTGCAAGAAATTGTGATTCAATCACTTAAGATTGCCAAGGAGATCAATGAGTGCATTGATTGAGGAAGAGATGAAAATGAAATTGATCCGAAGAATGCAACATCTCCTAAGCCCAATGAACTCCCCATTTCTGATCTTACCCATTCTCTTTATTTTCTGCAATTTACTTTTATGAGCAATTCCCCCATTCCCATTTACAATTCTGCTATTTATTTTCAGTCATTTACTTTCTTGCCATTTTAATTTCTGTAATTATCAACTCTATTCATGGATTCGCTCAACTAGATCATTCCTCTAATTAAAGTTGCTTGATCAATCAATCCCTGTGGGATTCGACCTCACTCTATTGTGAGTTTTTACTTGACGACAAACTCGGTACACTTGCCGAATGGGAATTTGTTGAGAGACAAGTTTTACCCCGATCAAGTTTATGGCGCCATTGCCGGGGATTGATTGTGCATCGACAATGATTACATTAGAGGATCACTAGATTGAGCATTTGTATTTTGTTTGATTTAATTTTCTGTTTGGTTAATTTGCTTTCCGTCTTAGTTTAATTCTTCCCCTCCCCTGTTTCTTAGTTTTTCTTTGCTATTTACAATTCAGTTCACTAACCCACTAACTATTTGATATATTGCATCACTGACACTAACAAGTAATTCTAACAAGATACTTTCTGCATTGCTTTTCTTGCTTGTACTCTGTTGGTTGTATGACAGGGAGAAGAAGCGGAGCTTCAACTTCCTTTGATTCTGAACCTGAGAGAACCTTCTTAAGATTAAGAAGGGAAGCAAAAGAAAAACGTGTAGTGGGTGCTGAAGAAGAAGAGGAACACTTGGAAGAATACTTTGAAACAACCATGGAAGACCATCGTGAGGAAGAGGTGCACAACCATGATGGAGGAGGTAGAGCAAATCCTGGTGGGGAAGATAGAAGAGTCTTGGGCTCTTACATTAACCCAAACCCAGGGAATTGCGGAAGTAGCATCCAAAAACCAACCATCCATGCCAACAATTTTGAACTAAAGCCACAGCTCATCACCCTTGTTCAGAACAATTGCTCGTTCGGAGGAGGTGTTCATGAAGACCCCAACTAACACTTAAACACATTCCTGAGAATATGTGACACAGTGAAGTCCAATGGCGTTCAACTTGACGCTTATAGACTGTTATTGTTCCCATTCTCTCTCAGAGACAAGGCAACCAAGTGGTTGGAGTCTTTTCCAAAGGAGAGCTTGACAACTTGGGATGATGTTATGAACAAATTCTTAGCAAGATTTTACCCCCCTCAACGAGTCAATCGGCTGAGAGCTGAGGTCCAAACTTTCAGGCAGCAAGATGGTGAGACTCTATATGAAGCATGGGAGAGGTTTAAAGACCTAACAAGGAGATGTCCATCTGATATGTTCAATGAATGGGTACAGCTGCACATCTTCTATGAAGGACTGTCATATGAATCTAAGAAGGCCGTAGACCATTCATCCGGAGGTTCTTTGAACAAGAAGAAGACCATTGAGGAAGCCATAGATGTCATTGAAACTGTAGCTGAGAATGACTACTTCTATGCTTCCGAAAGAGGGAACACTAGAGGAGTAATGGAGCTGAACAATGTAGATGCTCTGCTTGCTCAAAACAAGCTAATCACCAAGCAGCTAGCTGACCTCACCAAGAAGATGGAGAGAAGTCAAGTGGCAGCAATCACCACTTCAACTCAAGAGGGAGCAAGTGAAGAGGAAGAAGGCACTCAGGAGCAAGCCAACTACATTGGGAATTCACCTAGATACAACCATGATCCATACTCCAAGACCTACAACCTTGGATGGAGGAATCACCCAAACTTTGGGTGGGGTAATCAACAAGACCAAGGCCAAGATCAGAGACGCCACAACTCCAACAACAACACAGCCCCCCAACAATTCACACAGAGGACATACCCACAAAACCACATCAATACATCTCACCCTTCTACCTCTACCCCCAACATACCATCATTTGATGACAGAATCTCTAAGATTGAAACCTTACTTGAGAGCATATGCAAAGACATTCAAGACAATAAGGTGTTCAAAGAGGAGGTGAGAGCCAGTATGAAGAATCGGGGGGAAGCAATCAAGAAGCTGGAATTCCAAGTGGGATATTTGTCTGAGAAGATTCCCAGACCCACTGATAGCTTCCCAAGTGACAGGGAGAAGAATCCGAGAGGTGAAGCAAATTAAGTAAGATGGGAAGACTGCAATATGGTCACTACAAATGACAAGGAGACCGAAGACAAGCCAAGCAAGCTGTCAGAACAACCTGAAAATACCTTAGTAGAGAAGGAGAAGAAAGACCAACAAGAACCAGAAATCTCACAACAGGAGCTGCTGAAACTATATGCACCATTTCCTCAACTGCTAAAGGGTGCTGTGGGAAAGAGAATGTACTCAAAGTTCTTAGACTCGTTTGCATCTTTGAATGTGAACATACCATTCATCAAGGTCATTCAGCAAATGCCAGCATTCATCAAGTATATGAAGGAACTACTTCCCAGGAAGAGCTCACTCAAGGGGGGCCAGACTATAGTGATGAACAAGGATTGCAGCACCCTCATTCAAACATAATTGCCTGCGAAAAGAAAAGACCCAGGAAGTTTTCATGTCCCTTGTGCTATAGGGGAAACAAATTTTGATAGAGCACTTTGCGATTTGGGAGCAAGCATCAACTTAATACCCCTATCACTGGTAAAAAGGCTGCAGATCAATGAGATACTACCTACAGATATAGTCATAAGGCTGGCTGACAAGACTCAAAAGCAAGCAGTAGGAGTGGTGGAAAACGTGTTGCTCAAAGTTGGAAAATACTTTCTCCCAACAGACTTTGTCATCCTGGACATGGAAGAGAGTCACCTGCACCCAATCATATTGGGGAGACCATTTCTAGCTACTGCTAGAGCACTCATAGATGTGGAAAAAAGAGAGTTAATATTAAGGATCCATGATGAACAACTGAGCTTCAGTGTTTTCGAACTCTCACTAGAAAAAGATGAAGAGGATAAAGAACCGAGCAAAGGGCATCATGAGATACTAAAGGAAGAAGCAAGCACTGAAGCACAACCAGCTCATCCTTAGATTCACTGGGTTGATGGACAAGGCCAGCAGCAAGTGCCACAGGTCAAGGAAAAATTGGAGGAACCTAAGCAACCAGAAGTTTGTGAAGATATTAACAAAAGCTCATCAAAGAAGGTGGCCACCAAGAGTAAGAAAACAGCACCAGGGGCAAAGAAGAAGGTACCAAGGGGGTGGCGGAACAAGAAGATTCCTACGGAAGATTTCTCTCTAGGGGATAAAGTAATCTCAGCCTACTTCACAGATATCCCCCCTAATCTCCCCACTGTACCATCTCAGCTACCTAAGGTCTTCACCATCAACAGAGTTCTCTCCTTGGAGCATGTAGAGATCATTGATACAACCAATGGATACAAGTTCACTGCCAGAGGAGAAGACTTCAAGCATTACCAACCACCATAATAAGGGGGTAACGTCAAGCTAGTGACGCTAAAGAAGCGCTTCATGGGAGGCAACCCATGTTTTACATGCTTTCAGAAGTTAGTGAATAAATCAATATTCATGAATTCCAACCATAACATGACAAACACGTGTGAAATTTTTATATGCAAAATATAGTGAAGAACAAGTTTGGTGTTCAAAGCATTCTTCTTAAAGCTTTGAACACAACTTTTCATCACAGTGCTCCAAACTAAGTTTGGTGTTACCCTATGGTGCCACTAATCTGTATTTGAAGATACACAGTTAGTCACTTGGTGGAATTCAGGAATAAACAAATTCTTTTATTATTCAAGCTGTAGATGTTAAAGCATTTTTGTTTCTTTTATAAAAGTAGTTCTTACTTTTCTTATTTCATCTTTATAGGGAAGGAAAGTGAGCATTGATGAGGATTGATTAGACAATTTAATGGGGGAGGCTCGGCCATTTCACGAAGAGAACCATACACTTGTCCCAACAAGGAAGGCATGGGAAATGTTGCCATGCAACATTGAAAGAAGGAGAGTCTTGAAGACCGAACCAACATTCCCCATCAAGTGATGATCCTTGTCTTCCCTTCGTATGCAACCCCATCCGTCCATCAAGGAAACATTTGTGCAATCCACACCCTTCATGCACTCATGAATTTTCCTATATAAGTGAACCTTAGTGCATGCTCACTCCTTACATTCAAATCCCTACCCTTCACACTTCTGTTGGTACACTAAACCCTTCATCACACTCTGTTTTAACCAACCCACTCTTATTCTATCCGAAGCCTCAACCCACCTCAAAACAACAATTCAAGTCATGGCATCATCAAGCTCGAAGAGGCAAAAGAGAAAGAAACCCATGGAGAGTGTCCCTCTTGACGAGAAGAGATTCAAGATGGCCTTCTATGAACGAGAATTCGAGAGGATAAGGGCCAGAAAGATATTGCCAGAGTTAATCTTTCAAATCAATGCCAATGAATTACCATAGATTTTGAGAAAAATCGAACAGAGAGGATGGCAATTGCTCACCAGTCCAGAAGTTAAGATCAATGGCAACCTCATCAAAGAGTTTTATGCAAATGTAGTTAGAGAGGAGAAGACCAAAGCTCCCACCTACAAAAGCTATGTGAGAGGAAGAGAAGTAGACTTCAGCCCAAATGCCATAATAAGAGCTCTTCAACTGAAATTCCCTCATTTTGACGAGGAGAGTTATCAGTCAAGGATAAGTAGAAACCCTGATAAGGATGAGCTCGCAGAGATAGCGTCAGATATCTGTGTGATAGCAGCTGATTGGGAGAGGTACTCAGATGGGAGACCAAAATTCATAAAAAGGGGAGACCTTCATCCTGAGGCCAAGGGGTGGTTCGAGCTTGTAAGAAAGTCCATCTTACCGGCTGCTAATAATTCAGAAGTTAACATCAACCAAGCCACTATGGTGCAATGCTTAGTACTAGGTGGGGAAATCAATGTGCATGAGCTTATTGCCGAAGGGATTTAAGAGTCGGCTGAGAAAGTTGATTTGGGTGCCAGGCTTTGGTACCCCAGAATAATTCTCCGCTTGTGCAACAAGGCTAAGGTAGTATTTGAGGACAGCAATCCAGACTGGGTGAACCCAGGGAAGCCGGTCACACGTGAGCGCATGGTCCACACCTCACTTGCTCAACAACTAAGAAGGCCACATATAGGAAGGCACAGAGCCCAGGAAGAAGTTCATCAAGAGGAGTATCATCAGGAAGATTACCAACAAGAAGAGCAACACAACCCAGCCAACCTCAATATGAGTCATATCTTACATGCCATTGAGGATTTAGAGATGAAACATATGGAGGGACAAGAGTAAATACTTGCCATGCAGTCCAAATGGATGAAGTAACAAGAAGAGTGGCAGAAACAACACATGGAGCAGCAACAGGAGCAATATTCACAACTCGCTCAAGCCCTACACCAAGTAACAGAGAGGCAAGAGCGTCAAGACAAACGCCTTCAAGAGCTCAACCAGCGGCAATTAACTCAGATGAAAACATTTAATGAGTTTAGCGTGCTGAATGAAGGAAGGCAGTTGCATAGAGAGGAATTCAGTGTAAAAACTCAAGCCAGATTGAGCTATATGTCTGATAATATGCACCACCTACATTATGCCATTCCCACATATGAGGAGGTCCAAAAAGAGTTTGTTGAACGAGAAGAAGGGAAGGTGAAACAGCAGAAGAAAACTCTGAAGAAAAAAATGGAAGATGCTGGCTTCTGGAAGAAACTACTCGGAAAAAGCAAAGGGAGTGGGAGCACAAGCACTCAAGAAAAGCACCAAGAGGACAAGCATGGAGGGGAGCATGAGCAACCACATGAGTAAAAGGTGGTGGAGCTCCTTTCTTATTTTTTTTAGTTTATATTATCAATAAGGAGGATCTTGTATGAAATAGGACATGCCTCCATATTAGCTAGACAACTTTCAATTATACATTCTGAATTTTATGATTAAGAAGTCAATGATTGCTAGCCTTTATGTTACTGCATTCGTATCTTTACTTATTGTATGTTTGTCCTTAGAATCAAATGAAGAGAGAATGTTTATGTTTTGAAAGACCGGAGTAGAGTTCATAATGTGGAAGTGCATTCATGAATCTTTGGGGGTAGTCATAAGTTAGCTAAGTTGGTTCAACCACAAGGTTAGGATGACAACTATCTATCCTGAATACTTTGCTTTTGATATACGCATGAGACTAAGATAACAACAAGATCCTAATAAGAGAAAAAGGGAAAGAACAAGGGAAGTGAAAAACAAAAGAAAAAGAGTAAGCAATAAGGCTAGGCACCAATGGTTTGTCTTAAGACATGTGTCTGTGGTGCTCCTGTGTGGGGGATCTACTTGGATGAATAAGCTCGTTGGGGTGCTTCATCACCTGGTAACTTGGTTAACTAACCCGGGATTATCAGCTAAAAATCCACTATCAAGAGTAACCCTCACCACAGAGCATTTAGTAACCCAAAGAGGTGCTGGACACCAAGGTCTCAAGGAAAGAAAATAAATAAACTATATGCCTGTAGTGTGCATGTATGGGGGAGAGACTTGAGTAAGTAAGTCCTTAGGGGTGCTTCAACACCTAGCACCTTGAACCAACTGGTTCGGGAGTGTTGGCTGAAAGCTTATCCTAAAGAGTTGCCCCCTTACAAAACACTTAGCCTAAAATAATACAAACAGCCCTTGAAATAACAACAAAAGGATCAATAAATAAAGGTCTCATGGGATATAACAAAGTGAGTGTTTTAGGAGATGATAAAGGTCTGAAAGCCAGTAGTGGAATGAACCTAAGTTGCTATGCATGAAACCACCATAAAATCAGTAATATGACTTCCACAAGAATGACTCATTTCTCTGGAGATTCCATTCATCATTCTCTTGTTCCAGTACTTGCTTAGGGACAAGCAAGCTTTAAGTTTGGTGTTGTGATGCCAGGGCATTTTGGCCAGTTTCATTAACCTTTTCTTTACTGTTTTTAGGTAATTTCATGCATTTTCTTAGGAAATAAGTTAGTTTTGGGCAAGTATTCACTCAGACCTTGATTCAAGCATACATTGTGCATTTTACATTATTTCATGAGGATTTTGCATGATTTTAATGACAAAATTGTATAATGCATTACCCATGACTTGGACTAGAACTTTGATGCACTCTATTGCTTGATTTCAGGACCAAAAGGAAGCAAGGAATGGGAGGTAACTTGCAAAGTTAAGGAGAAAAGTAATTGCCAAAAACACTCTCAAAAGCCATCAACACCCACGTTAAAGAGTCACGTTAACTAAGTTAACGTGAACTCTAACGTGGAGAAGAGAAGTTGAGCCAACGTTAGGGACACTTAACATTGTCACTAACGTTGGCAATTGCTCATAAATGGCCACGTTAGAAGCCACGTTAACTAGGTTAACGTGGCCTCTAACGTTAAAGGGGGAAGAGAAGCCAATGTTAGTGACACTCAACATTGTCACTAACGTTGGCCTAAGGTGCAAATAGCCACGTTAACTCCCATGTTAACTTGGTTAACGTGGGAGCTAACGTAAGAGATGGAGAGTTGTCGACAACGTTAGTGACACTCAACATTGTCACTAACGTTGGAGCAACCACACAACCCCCAAGAGCCACGTTAACCTTCACGTTGACCTGGTTAACGTGGAAGCTAACGATGAGGAATGAAGAATGAGCCAACATTAGTGACACTCAACATTGTCACTAACGTTGGGATGGCTAAGAATGGCCACGTTAGAAGCCACGTTAACCTAGTTAACGTGGACTCTAACGTGAGACCTAGGGGCACACTTGAACGTTAGTGACAATGTTGAGTGTCACTAACATTCTCGAAGGATGGCAGAAGCCACGTTAACCTAGTTAACGTGAGCTTTAACGTGAAGCAAGAAGGGGCACACTTGAACGTTAGTGACAATGTTGAGTGTCACTAACGTTCTCGAAAGATGGCAGAAGCCACGTTAACCTAGTTAACGTGAGCTTTAACGTGAAGCAAGAAGGGGCACACTTGAACGTTAGTGACAATGTTGAGTGTCACTAACGTTCTCGAAGGCTAACAAGGCAACGTTAAAAGCCACGTTAACCCAGTTAACGTGGGCTTTAACGTGAGGCAAAGGGGTGCATGGCAACGTTAGTGACAATGTTAAGTGTCACTAACGTTCTCAAACTTGTATTTTCACTAACTATTAAACACCCCTAACGTCTTGAGCTAAAGTCTCTGCCCACTTCACACTTTCTCTCTGCAAGTAAGCCAAGCCCAATTGAAGAAAGGAACTGCTTCAAAGATCCAGAAGCCCAAGACTTGGAGAGCTAACTAGAAGCTGAGAAGAGTAGTATATATAGGAGTAGTTTTTTGAAATAGAAAGGAACTTTTTGGGAGGAGAGAGAACTACTCTTGTATTTTTACTTTCTCTGCACTTCTAGCTTTATCATGTATTCTCCATCTTTGATTTTGATTTCTAGAGCTATGAACAACTAAACCCCTTTCATTGGGTTAGGGAGCTCTGTTGTAATTTGATGGATCAACACTAATTTTCTTCTTCTTCTTCTATTTTTCCTTTTGATTTTACTTGAAAGCTTTCGATCTTCATCCAATTGGATAGTGATCTTGGAAAAGAAGCTATTCAAACATGGATCTCTTCGGATCCTTGAATGAGGAATGAAGAGATTAGCTAGAAATGCTTTCTCATGCTGGACCAAATTGAGTGTGGATGGGTATGTGGCTATAACCCTCTAAGCATTTGATTTGGGAAATGCATGTGGTATAATCAGTGACCACACTTCATCTCTTCTCATGAGCAATTGACCAAGGAATTGGCTATTGATCAAGATTTGAGAGATTGAATTGCAAGAAATTGTGATTCAATCACTTAAGATTGCCAAGGAGATCAATGAGTGCATTGATTGAGGAAGAGATGAAAATGAAATTGATCCGAAGAATGCAACATCTCCTAAGCCCAATGAACTCCCTATTTCTGATCTTACCCATTCTCTTTATTTTCTGCAATTTACTTTTATGAGCAATTCCCCCATTCCCATTTACAATTCTGCTATTTACTTTCAGTCATTTACTTTCTTGCCATTTTAATTTCTGTAATTATCAACTCTATTCATGGATTTGCTCAACTAGATTATTCCTCTAATTAAAGTTGCTTGATCAATCAATCCCTGTGGGATTCGACCTCACTCTATTGTGAGTTTTTACTTGACGACAAACTCGGTACACTTGCCGAATGGGAATTTGTTGAGAGACAAGATGTCATTGGACAGCTCTGCTGGAGGATCTCTTCATCTGAAGAAGACGCCTGCAGAAGCTCAAGAACTTATTGAAATGGTTACAAATAACCAATTCATGTACACTTCTAAAAGGAATCCTGTAAACAATGGGACGAATCAGAAGAAAGGAGTCCTTGAGATTGATACTCTGAATGCCATATTGGCTCAGAACAAAATATTGACTCAGCAAGTCAATATGATTTCTCAAAGTCTGTCTGGAATGCAAGCTGCACTAGGCAGTGCTAAGGACGCTTCATCTGAAGAAGAAGCTTATGATCCTGAGAACCCTTCAATGGAAGAGGTGAATTACATAGGAGAACCCTATGGAAACACCTATAATCCTTCATGGAGAAATCATCCAAATCTCTCATGGAAGGATCAACAGAGACCTCAACAAGGTTTCAACAACAATAATGGTGGAAGAAACAGGTTTGGCAATGGCAAGCCTTTTCCATCATCTTCTCAGCAACAGACAGAGAATTCTAAGCAGAGCCACTCTGACTTAGCAACAATGGTCTCTGATCTAATCAAAACCACTCAAAGTTTCATGACTGAAACAAGGTCCTCCATTAGAAACTTGGAGGCACAAGTGGGTCAGCTGAGTAAGAAAGTTACTGAACTCCCTCCTAGTACTCTTCCAAGCAATACAGAAGAGAATCCAAAAGGAGAGTGTAAGGCCATCAACATGGCCGAATTTGGAGAGGAGGAAGAGGCAGTGATCGCCACTGAGGAAGACTTCAATGGACATCCACTGGCCTCCATGGGAATCTGAGGCTCACACTAAGACCATAGAGATTCCATTGGATTTACTTCTGCCATTCATGAGCTCTGATGAGTATTCTTCCTCTGAAGAAGACGAAGATGTCACTGAAGAGCAAGTTGCTAAGTACCTTGGAGCAATCGTGAAGCTAAATTACAAGTTATTTGGTAATGAGATTTGGGAGGATGAACCCCCTTTGCTCACCAAAGAACTGGATGACTTGTCTAGGCAGAAATTACCTCAAAAGAGACAGGACCCTGGGAAGTTCTCAATACTTTGTACCATAGGCACCATGACCTTTGAGAAGGCTCTGTGTGACCTAGGGTCAAGCATAAACCTCATGCCTCTCTCTGTAATGGAAAAGCTAGGGATCTTTGAGGTGCAAGCTGCAAAAATCTCACTAGAGATGGAAAACAATTCAAGAAAACAAGCTTATGGACTTGTAGAGGATGTTCTGGTAAAAGTTGAAGACCATTACATCCCTGCTGATTTCATAGTCCTAGAGACTGGGAAGTGCATGGATGAATCCATCATCCTTGGCAGACCCTTCCAAGCCACAACAAAGGCTGTGATTGATGTTGACAGAGGATAATTGATCATTCAAGTGAATGAAGAATCTTTTGTGTTTAAGGCTCAAGGATATCCCTCTGTAACCATGGAGAGGAAGCATGAAGAGCTTCTTGACAAACCCCAATTTGACGGTTTGTTGTGTATTGAATTTAGAGTATTTTGATAACCTTTTGTCACATTTAGCCTATGAATTAGCATGGTTTTGTTATCTCTCCCATATTTGTGCTTAAGTGTAAAAACATGCTTTTAAACCTTATTTTGATACATTCTAAGTTTCTCTTTGATTCCATAAGATGCCTTGATGTGTTTGCTAGTAATCTCATGTTGAAATAGGCTAGGCATGGATCAAAGGAAGCAAGGAAGGAAGCATGCAAGTGGAGAGAAGCACAAAAAGCCAAAGAATTGATCCAGGCCATGCACGCGCACGCGCACAAGGCGCTCGCGCGCACATTGCGAAACAGGCCAAGGACGCGCACGCGTACCATGCGCGCACGCGCCGATGATGGCACATGACCTCATTAAAGCAACACGTGCCTGGCAATTTTGGAAGGTTTCAGCAACCAACTTTGGCGCCAAAATGCATATAAGAGCCTAGGATTGAAGGGGATGGAGATTCATTCATTAATCAATTCACACACACTCACTAGGATTAGTTTTAGTTTAGTTTTCTAGAGAGAGAAATTCTCACTTCTCTCTAGAATTAGAATTAGGATTAGGTTTAGGTTAATCTCTCTTCTTAGATCTAGGTTTAATTCATAGTTTGATTCAATTTCCCTTTATCAATTCTCAATCTTCTCATCTCTCTCTTTCTAGTTATGTGCTCTTATAATTGTAATTCTTCATTTTGTTTTGGATAGATTGTTGTTCTTTAGTTTCATTTCAATAATGCAATTTGAGGTAATTCATGATAATTGTGATTTCCTTGATTGTTGTTGTTAATTCTTTGCAATGATTGTTGTTAGATTCTATCCTTGTTGTCAATTTACTATGCTTTCCTTTTATGCCTTCCAAGTGTTTGATGAAATGCTTGGTAGGATTTTAGTGAGCTTTTGTTCCTCTTGGCCTAGGTTGAGTAATTAGTGAATCTTGAGTTATCTAATCCTTTTGTTGATTGATAATTAGAAGTTGCTAATTGATTTGAATGCCTCTAAAGCTAGTCTTTCCTTTAGGATGTTGATTAGGACTTGAGGAATCAAATTGATTCATCCACTTGACTTTCCTCCATGGTTAGAGGTTAACTAAGTGGGAGTAATGGACAATTTGTCATCACAATTGGGGAGGATAACTAGGATAGGACTTCTAGTTCTCATATCTTGCCAAGAGCTTTGCTAGTTGTTAGTTTATTTTCTTTGCCATTTATATTTCTTGTCTATAATCTCAAAAACCCCAAAATAACTCACAACCAATAACAAGACACTTTATTGTAAGTCCTAGGGAGAACGACCCGAGGTCTAATACTTCGGTTATAAATTTTAGGGGTTTGTGCTAGTGACAAACAACTTTTTGTATGAAAGGATTATTGTTTGGTTTAGAAACTATACTTTACAACGAGATTTCATTAGTGAAATTCTAAACCGTCAAAAATCCGTTCGTCAAAATGGCACCGTTGCCGGGGATTTGCAATGGTGTTGTGTTATTGGTTATTGTATATATGTAAATATTGTAAATAGCTTGTCCCTTGCTTTTGTTAGTTCTATTTTCTCTTTTCATAATGAATTCTCACTATGGCTATGAGTTTGGTTCTACTTGTGTTGTAGGAAATATGGACTTTAATGGCAACATGTACCATGGATGGAACCATCAAAGATGGGAGGAGCCTCAAGGAATTGATCACTCCTATTGGCAACAACCTCCGGACACGTATAGGTATAATTTCCATCCTAATGCATGCCAATTTAACGGCTATGATGACTCTTCTTGTGACACTCAACAACCACCATCATATGCCTATGAATCTCATCCTCAACATGGACCTCAACCATACTCACAAGCCTTTCCATACCAAGGACCTTCCTATAATCCATATCCATCATATGACCAATCATCCATACCATATTTTTATGACCATTTTGAGCAAGAACCTATAGAACCACCACAACCTTATCATTATTCTAACCAAGAACCACCTCAATACTCACCATCTACATACCCTTACCAAGAGGAACCACCTTCCTACCATGAATCCTCTCTCCAAAATAATGAACCCCCCTATCCACCCCAAGCCCCATAGACGATTCTCTCACTTTGTTACTTCAAGGACAAGAAGCCATGAAGCGGGATACACTTGAGTTTGTGACCAATTTGACCAAGGTGGTGCACACTTTAGCCCACCAATGTTTGAACACTCAAGGTACTTCCATGACCACATGTGAAAGGTCAAAAGAAGAGCAAAGTATGAAGGAGAAATCGGAAAATTCGGTGGAAAAGGAAGAGTCAAATTTTGTGCTAGAACAATTGGAGGAGCCTATGATCATTGAAGAAAAGGGAGAAGTGGTTGAAGATTTAGGAGATATTGAAAGTCCATGGGAATATAGCATCATGGAGAACTCCTCCAAGAAGCTTAATATTGATGTTGAAGAGGGTGCGCAACCTCCAAGACATGTCATAGTTGAAGACTTGGAAGAGGCCTATCAAAAGATGGATTCCATCATGGATGAATTTCTATCTACAATCGAATCCTCTCCCATTGGACATGAAGTTGAAGTTATAGAAGAGTGTGTACAACCTCCCAAGGAAAACGAAAATGACATGGTGTATATTGAAATTGAAGAATATGAAGAGGTTGATCAAGAGATGAATTCATTCATCGATGAATTCCTATCCAAAGTTGAATCACCTCCCATTGGGCAAGATGAAGTTCTTGAAGACAACACCAACCCATGTGGAAAAAGGAGAAAGGTTGAAATTGAAGAAGCTTGTGAAGAGGTGGAAACAATCAAAGAGGAGCACAAAGAGGTAGATCTTGCATTGTCTAAGTGTGGGGAAGCCTTCCTTCCTAAGTCACCATCCAACACAACATTCAAGTGGGTAAAACTCTTATCCCTAAGCTTTAATCTCTCACTTGAATATGGTTTAATTGAAAATGATGGTCAACTTAGAACTCTTTGTGGAATTAAAAGTGAGAATGAGTTGTGTAGTGGTTGGAAAGTAAGTGTTAGGCTCATTAAGGTTAAGGCCTCAAAGTATAGGGATGATGTTGGGACAAGGATCACCTTGTATGGATCTAGAAGGAAGCATTGGTGGAGTAAAGGGAATTCTGTGTGTCCACCACATTTATGTCAACCACCCATCCGACAAAATCATGGAACTCAACTAACGGATGGATGCGAAAATAAGATATGGGATCCCGGTTCGCTATGTGAAGACCAAATATGGGGACTCGTATTTTGGGTAGAAAGCTGCCCAAGCTTAATAAAAATGGTTGGAAATTCTGTCAACCAATTGAGAAGCAAAGATCCTTGGAGATTCAAGGACGAGTACAAACATAAGCCACCATGACAACAAGCCTCTCAAATGTCCAACTTAAGGACTTAAACTAAAAGTGCTAGGTGGGAGACACCCCACCATGGTAAACTCTTTCCAATCTTTTACATTTACTTAATAAGTGATTTGAGTTACCATTGTAGGTAGATGTTTCATACAATTTGTTTGTACAATTCAATTGTTAGCTTAGACATATGCATGTTGTGTTTAGTAGTAGTTGAATAATATCAAAATTGCATTTCTGTGAATTGTATGATAGTTGAGTGAATAAGAGCTGTGAACACTAAAGGGGAGCACCCAGCAATTTGTTTTCTGAAAAAAAAAGGGGTGGACGCGAGCGCACTCTGTACGCGCACGCGTCCCTATATGGATGCACCACGAGCCACACTCCCAAGAGTTGGGCCTCCCTTGGGCAAACATTATGCCTTGAGCCTAACACAATCCACGCGGACGCGCACAACGTGCGTGCGCGCCGTTTTAAGGAAATGAATATTCACGCGGACGCGCACCTGCCGCGTCCGCGCCGATTTGCTGCTGTAATTGATTGAGCCAAACCCCAGAGAGTTGAGCCAATTCTGGGCTAGCTCTAGGCCCCAGGCCCAAATCGATCTGCGCGAGCGCACGCAGTGCGCCAGCGCGCCTCATCACAAATCGACAATGTACGCGAACGCGCACCTGCCGCGCGCGCGTCCTTGCGTGCTGCCGCCAATCCAGGCTTCTAACCCGAGAGTTGGGCGTGCCTCATGCCCACTCTAAGCCTCAGGCCCAATCTCATGCACGCGTGCGCGCAGTGTACGCGTACGCGCCCATACTTATTTTGTCACCCACGCTATAGCGCACTGCACGCTCACGCGTGGCCTCCAATTTCTTCCACTGCGCGCGGACGCGTACATGCCGCGTGCGCGCCGATCTGATGGCGCAACTTCCAGGCCATTCTCCAGAGAGTTAGGCCTGTGTTGGGCCAACTCTAAGCCCCTAGCCCAACTCCATGCACGCGTGCGCGCACTGTACGCGCACGCGTCCCTTCCTAAGGTGCTCATCTACGTTCAAGCGTGTTGTACGCGCACGCGTAGGTCCCATGTTTCCTTCATGGGCGCGGACGCGCAGGTGCGCGCGCGCGCCGATTCAAAATATGGGATAACCCTAGACGCGAAGAGCATTGCGCCGCAGCGCATTTCTCCCCCACCCCAAGTTCATCTTCTTCGTTCTCCCTCCTCCGACGTCCGTTACAGCTGCTCCGCCGGCCACCACCACACGGCCAACTCCCTCCCAAGCCACCCACGCTCTCTCTCTCCATACCTCCACCCACACCCGAACACCAACCACCACAGTCACTCCCCTCGGCTCAAACCCCACCACCGCACCACCATCTCTGCCGCCTCCTTCATTCCGCCGGCGACTGTCTCCCTCTTTTTCCCCCTCCTTCACATTCTCCTATCCCGTTCCTCTTTCTTCCGATCACCCCCGCCGCCACTCACCTTTCTGGCCACCGTCCACGGCGGCACAAGTGTTGTTTCTGCTACCCCACTCCCCATTTCCCTTCCACCCTCAGTTCCTCTGCTCCCAGGTTCCTGCTCCATTTCTGTATTTTTCTGTTTTTCTTTTTATTGTTCATGTATGTTAGTTAGTATATTGCATGTTAGTTAGTTTGAATTCAAAAATTTTGTATGCTAGGTTAGATAGAAATAATTGCGGTTAGGTAGCTAGGGCTGGATAGAGGATTCTAGGCCTGATAAGTGCTCCGTTCGTGCTTAAATTGCTGTCTGCTAGTTGGATGTTGTATGCTGATTTTGGACCAATTTTGTGCATTCCATGTTGCCTGCATGCTATATCACTGTCACTTTGCCTAATTGATGTTGTTCTCTATGTTTCTTGTGCTGATTTGCTCTCCGGGAACGTCCAATTTTAAGCCGGAATGCTGCCCGATTTTCAAGGAAATTAGTTTCTTTTGGTCTTCATTTTAATTTTGGGCGACTTTCCGTTTTCCTTTTGACCCGGATTTGCACAATCGTTGTGAACATGAGCCACAACTTTTCTTTTCATTATGCATAAATATCATCATATCACTAATCCATTTTTTTTAACTCACTAATTTCTTTAACCATTTAACCTCCGCTCACCTTTAATCTCCTTTAACAATTCTTTCAAAATTATGATGATATTCTTGCATTTTGAATATGAGTTGTTGATTTTACTGTCTTGGTTTAGTGGTTCACTTTTGCATATTCTTTGCAACATCATGATTGTTTCTTGAGAATTGTATCCTGCACATGCCTCCTTTGCTACATGCTAAATGTTTTCTATATTCTATCATGTTTTTCAGGATGTCGGACAAAGGCAAAGCCATAGCCACTGCCTCCAAGAAAAGAAAGCACTCTACCCCCTCTATTCCTTCCATCTATAAGAATTATGCCAAGAACCCATTGAATGATGTGGACAAGGAAAATCAGCAGTTACCTTCTACCAATCTTGAAAAATTCCCCAATCTCTACTGTGAGCTCCGGTTTTCCAAATATCGAACTACAAAGCTGAACATTGAGAAGAAGCTGCTCCTCCCTACTGATGTGAGACGGTCCATTGACGGGCGGATCCTTGAGTTGGGTATCGATTTTGTTGACCGGGATTTGGGGGATATCAATGTATCTTGGGTGAAGGAATTCTACTGCAACTTCTTCCGTTCGACATTGGATTCGGTTCAGGTGAGGGGTAGGGAGATTATGATTACTGAGACTGCTATTGAGGAGGCGCTTCAGTGCCACCATGTCCGCGATGAGCTGTGTGCCCACCAGCAGGCTGAGTTAGCCATACACAGCATGACTTTTGATTATGAGGCACTCAAGACTGTTATTGGGTTACCAGAGGCCACATGGGTTATGGATGCCAACAACACCAAGCCTAAGGGGATGTTGTTTACTCACTTGACTAGGGAGGCCAAGACTTGGCAGATGATATTTGCTTGCTATGTCCTTCCCACCACCCACTTCTCTGAGATTCCTATGGAGATGCTTCTACTGATTGGGTGCGTCATGGAGGGGAAGGAGGTCTCTTTCCCTAGGCTTATCCGGCAGTGCATGTGGCGGGCGCATATTCGTGGCCTACTTCCATTTCCTACATTGGTCACGAGTATGGCAGCCCTAGCTGAGGTCCCTTGGTTGGATGATGATGTGCGACCACCACCCCCTGATGCTGATGACAGGGAGGTTACTATTCCCTGGGGTGGGTGGGTGCATGAGAGACCACTTGCTAGACGCCGTTCTCGGGCTAGAGCTGTCGTGGGGACACCTTCACCTTCAGCCCCTACAGCTGCCCCATCATCATCTACGGCCGCTGCTCCTTCATCATCTACAGATCCTCCAGCAGTACCTGAGCCTACTTATCTCCTAGTCCAGCGTCTTTTCCGGTTCTTAGAGCGTGAGAAACGCCATGTCAGACGCCGTTTAGATCGGATTGACCATATGTTTGTGGCCCAGGGCCTTGAGCTACCTCCGCTTCCCGATTCTCCAGCCTCCGATGACCAGGATCATCAGGAGGAGGCTGCGGAGGTACCAGTTCAGCAGGATGCCCCTGACACTACCGAGCCACCACTGACTCATGAGGAGCCGGTCCCACAGCCCGAGCCAAAGCCTATCGTTGTACCTCCCACTGATCCTCCAGTTTAGCATCGAGGACGATGCTTGGTTTTAAGTGTGGGGAGGGCACCGGTAGCATTATTTGGGAACCGGTGAACTTTTCAGCCTAGTTATCTTATTTTGCACATTTTTGTATACATTTTGATGCATTTCTAGTTTGCTTTGGATACTTTTATTGCTTATTTTGGATTTTAGATATTTTGATGCTTATGGATATTTTAGATGTTTTGGATGATAGATTCCGTACTTTTAGTTGGATTTTTCTTTATACATTTTTGTTTATCTTTGTTTTTAGTTGTGATTGTGATTAGAAACATACTTTGAATTGCAAAATATTTAGTCACCCTTTTTGCAAAATAAAAAAAAAATTTGGTTTAAAGTGAAAAGGAAAGGGTGAACTAAGAAATTTTTTGAATTTTTCAATCACAACAATGCCTAGTCAAACATTGAAATTTTCCGAGGAGTTTAAATATAGGGCATTGAACCCAATTGATTGAAAGAAAATTTTTGGTGAAACTTGCTTGAATTTCATACTTTGTGAAGCATGTATTGAATTAAGAACACAAGCTTGTGAGATTTGAGCCTATTGATGTGGTTACATTTTATAGCCACTTATTTTCCATTCTTGTGTGAAATCGTTCTCTTTCTATGATTGTATCCTTGATTTGCTTGATTCTATATGTCCATTTACTTCTCGTGTTTATGCATTTATATGATTGAGGCCATTACTTCATTAGCCACTTACCCAAATAGCCAACCTTTTACTCTCCATTGTTAGCCAATTTGAGCCTATGCTTAACCAACTTATTCTCATTTAGCCATTACAAGCCCAAGGCGGAAAACAATAAAAGTCCTTGTTTGGATCTTTGATTAGCCTAGGCTAGTGAGAGTGTTTATTATTCAAAGTGGTGAGGTTTGGGAACATTGGATGGGATAAAAAGGGTAGTACACTTTCATGTTTAGGAATTGGGTACATACTCATGTATTGATCAAATGAATAGACCTTATGCATTGATGTTTTTTTTTGTATATAGTTTGACAAAAGAAAAAAAAAAGAGAAGAGAAATAAAAGTGAAAATGAGAAAAACAAAGAAAAGAAAGAAAGAAAAAGAAGGAAAAGAAAGAAAATAATAAAAAGGGGACAAATTGCCCCAAAGTGAAGTCAATAAAAAGGAATCATGCATAGGTGTCATGAATCAAATAGGGATGCATGAATATGTAAGAAAAAGTGAAGAATGGGTAGTTAGAATAGTTTGAATCTGTATAGGTCATTATATAGGTTAGGTGGGAAAGTCTATGCTAATCAAAGATTCAATTCCTAGTCCACTTAACCATAAATGATCCTACCTTGACCTAACCCCATTACAACCTAAATGAAAGACCTCATGATGAATGTATGCATGCATTGAATAAATGTTGATTGTTAGAAGAAAATCAAATTTTGGAAAGCTTGATTAGAAGAGAATTGAGTGAATTGACCCTTAAACACTTGAGTGAATAGAGCGGATACATATCCGGTGAGGGTTCAAAAGTTCAATCACATGTGTTCACCCATATTATCTATATTCTTGCAAGTTTAAATTCTTTTTGATAATTCAATACAATTGTGGTTTGGAATTATTCCTATTGCCTAGCCCTTGTGCTTACACATGCTCTCTTGGCAATTTGCTATGTTTGAATTAAGCATTTGCATTTATTTTAGGTAGTTGCATTTAGATAGGATTCATATAGTTTAGATGCATTCAATAAATGTCATAACCCTTAGTTCCTTCTTATTCTAGCATGAGGACATGCTAAGGTTTAAGTGTGGGGAGGTTGACAAACCCCAATTTGACGGTTTGTTGTGTATTGAATTTAGAGTATTTTGATAACCTTTTGTCACATTTAGCCTATGAATTAGCATGGTTTTGTTATCTCTCCCATATTTGTGCTTAAGTGTAAAAACATGCTTTTAAACCTTATTTTGATACATTCTAAGTTTCTCTTTGATTCCATAAGATGCCTTGATGTGTTTGCTAGTATCTCAGGTTGAAATAGGCTAGGCATGGATCAAAGGAAGCAAGGAAGGAGCATGCAAGTGGAGAGAAGCCAAAAAGCCAAAGAATTGATCCAGGCCATGCACGCGACGCGCACAAGGCGCTCGCGGCACATTGCAACAGGCCAAGGACGCGCACGCGTACATGCGCGCACGCGCCGATGATGCATGACTCATTAAGCAACACGTGCCTGGCATTTTGGAAGGTTTCAGCAACCAATTTGGCGCCAAAGCATATAAGAGCCTAGGATTGAAGGGGATGGAGATTCTTCATTATCATTCACACACATCACTAGGATTAGTTTTAGTTTAGTTTTCTAGAGAGAAATCCACTTCTCTCTAGAATTAGAATTAGATTAGGTTTAGGTTAATCTCTCTTCTTAGATCTAGGTTTAATTCATAGTTTGATTCAATTTCCCTTTATCAATTCTCAATCTTCTCATCTCTCTCTTTCTAGTTATGTGCTCTTATAATTGTAATTCTTCATTTTGTTTTGGATAGATTGTTGTTCTTTAGTTTCATTTCAATAATGCAATTTGAGGTAATTCATGATAATTGTGATTTCCTTGATTGTTGTTGTTAATTCTTTGCAATGATTGTTGTTAGATTCTATCCTTGTTGTCAATTTACTATGCTTTCCTTTTATGCCTTCCAGTGTTTGATGAAATGCTTGGTAGGATTTTAGTGAGCTTTGTTCCTCTTGGCCTAGGTTGAGTAATTAGTGACTCTTGAGTTATCTAATCCTTTTGTTGATTGTAATTAGAAGTTGCTAATTGATTTGAATGCTCTAAGCTAGTCTTTCCTTTAGGATGTTGATTAGGACTTGAGGATCAATTGATTCATCCACTTGACTTTCCTCCATGGTTAGAGGTTAACTAAGTGGGAGTAATGGACAATTTGTCATCACAATTGGGAGGATAACTAGGATAGGACTTCTAGTTCTCATATCTTGCCAAGAGCTTTGCTATTGTTAGTTTATTTTCTTTGCCATTTATATTTCTTGTCTATAATCTCAAAAACCCAAATAACTCCAACCAAAAAGACACTTTATTGTAAGTCCTAGGGAGAACGACCGAGTCTAATACTTCGGTTTATAAATTTAGGGGTTTGTGCTAGTGACAAACAACTTTTTGTATGAAAGGATTATTGTTTGGTTTAGAAACTATACTTTACAACGAGATTTCATTAGTGAAATTCTAAACGTCAATCGTTGTCAAATGCCGTTGCCGGGGATTTGCAATGGTGTGTGTTTGGTTATTGTTATATGTAATTGTAAATGCTTGTCTTGCTTTTGTTAGTTCTATTTTCTCTTTTCATAATGAATTCTCACTATGGCTATGAGTTGGTTCTACTTGTGTTGTAGGAAATATGGACTTTAATGGCAACATGTACCATGGATGAACCATCAAAGATGGGAGGGAGCCTCAAGGAATTGATCACTCCTATTGGCAACAACCTCCGACACGTATAGGTATAATTTCCATCCTAATGCATGCCAATTTAACGGCTATGATGACTCTTCTTGTGACCTAACAACCACCATCATATGCCTATGAATCTCATCCTCAACATGGACCTCAACCATACTCACCAAGCTTCCATACCAAGGACCTTCCTATAATCATATCCATCATATGACCAATCATCCATACCATATTTTTATGACCATTTTGAGCAAGAACCTATAGAACCACCACAACCTTATCATTATTCTAACCAAGAACCACCTCAATACTCACCATCTACATACCCTTACCAAGAGGAACCACTTCCTACCATGAATCCTCTCTCCAAAATAATGAACCCCCTATCCACCCCAAGCCCCAATAGACGACTTCTCACTTTGTTACTTCCAAGGACAGAAGCCATGAAGCGGGATACACTTGAGTTGTGACCAATTTGACCAAGGTGGTGCACACTTTAGCCACCAATGTTTGAACACTCAAGGTACTTCCATGACACATGTGAAAGTCAAAAGAAGAGCAAGTATGAAGGAGAAATCGGAAAATTCGGTGGAAAAGGAAGAGTCAAATTTTGTGCCTAGAACAATTGGAGGAGCCTATGATCATTGAAGAAAGGGAGAAGTGGTTGAAGATTTAGGAGATATTGAAAGTCCATGGGAATATAGCATCATGGAGAACTCCTCCAGAAGCTTAATATTGATGTTGAAGAGGGTGCGCAACCTCCAGACATGTCATAGTTGAAGACTTGGGAAGAGGCCTATCAAAAGATGGATTCCATCATGGATGAATTTCTATCTACAATCGAATCCTCTCCATTGAACATGAAGTTGAAGTTATAGAAGAGTGTGTACAACCTCCAAGGAAACGAAAATGACATGGTGTATATTGAAATTGAAGAATATTGAAGAGGTTGATCAAGAGATGAATTCATTCATCGATGAATTCCTATCCAAAGTTGAATCACTCCCATTGGCAAGATGAAGTTCTTGAAGACAACACCAACCATGTGGAAAAAGGAAAAAGGTTGAAATTGAAGAAGCTTGTGAAGAGGTGGAAACAATCCAAGGAGGAGCACAAAGAGGTAGATCTTGCATTGTCTAAGTGTGGGGAAGCCTTCCTTCCTAAGTCACCATCCCAACACACACATTCAAGTGGGTAAACTCTTATCCCTAAGCTTTAATCTCTCCACTTGATATGTTTAATTGAAATGATGGTCAACTTAGAACTCTTTGTGCGAATTAAAAGTGAGAATGAGTTGTGTAGTGTTGGAAGTAAAGTTTAGGCTCATTAAGGTTAAGGCTCAAGTATAGATATGTGGGACAAGGATCACCTTGTATGGATCTAGAAGGAAGCATTGGTGGAGTAAAGGGAATTCTGTGTGTCCACCACATTTATGTCAACCACCCATCCGACAAAATCATGGAACTCAACTAACGGATGGATGCGAAAATAAGATATGGGATCCCGGTTCGCTATGTGAAGACCAAATATGGGGACTCGTATTTTGGGTAGAAAGCTGCCCAAGCTTAATAAAAAATGGTTGGAAATTCTGTCAACCAATTGAGAAGCAAAGATCCTTGGAGATTCAAGGCGAGTACAAACATAAGCCACCATGACAACAAGCCTCTCAAATGTCCAACTTAAGGACTTAAACTAAAAGTGCTAGGTGGGAGACACCCCACCATGGTAAACTCTTTCCAATCTTTTACATTTACTTAATAAGT